>NW_023494785.1:707500-817500 GCF_904425465.1 Colossoma macropomum
CACTAACTGACCAGATAAACAGCTTTTCTCAGGTGTATCAAAGCAATAAGCCACTGTAAAGCACCGCCTAACATATGATAAAATACACAAGTAGTTAATAAATGATAATTTAACAGTAATAATAATTAGGATAATCTCTAATTCTTCCACTCTTCCACCAAGAAATGTTGCTTGTTCAGAGTAATCGACTGCAGTCCGCTGAAGTTCCTGTCACCAATATTGTGTGTTGCGCTCATTTTAGGAACTTTTATTTTTGTCATATAATAATGAAATTATCATAATGCAGAAGCATATACGCTGTCATTTAGAAGATGTTAGCTAATTAGTTAATTACTGTTTGATTTTGTTATCCTTCTACATGATATAGCAATAAATCCAGATATAAACAAACGATGGGCATTTTAGTGACCCCTCAAAGTAAGCTGTAATAAAAATACAGGTGTAACAGTGCATGTAATTATGATACTCTTTACTCTGATTGGCTGCACAGCTCTGTTAACATGTGCAAAATTAAATGAGTTTATCTTCTCCTGCTTTTGAAAATAACTGAGATTTGATGGTCAATTTACTGTTTCTCTCCTTTTCTCTCAGAGATCAAGATTGACTACGTTCCCAGGCAAGGTACGTCCCAGCAGACCGCTTCATCTTTCTTTCATCCATCCATCCGTCCATCCATCCATCCATCCATCCATTCATTTATCCATCCATCCATCCATCCATCCACTTATGCATCCATCCATCCATCTATCCATCCACTTATGCATCCATCCATCCGTCTATCCATCTATCCATCCATACATCCATCCATCCATTCATCCATCTATCCATCTATCCATCATCCATCCATCCATCCATCCATCTACTCATCCATCCATTCATCCATCCATCCACTTGTGCATCCATCCGTTTATCCATCTATCTATCCATCCATCCATCCATTCATCCATCTATCCATCTATCCATCATCCATCCATCCATCCATCCATCTACTCATCCATCCATTCATCCATCCATCCACTTGTGCATCCATCCGTTTATCCATCTATCTATCCATCCATCCATCCATCCATCCATTTATCTATCTATCTATCTATCTATCTATCTATCTATCTATCTCTTAATTTGTCTGTATCCATCCATCTACCTATTCATCCAATTGTGTCCAACTAATCCTACTAACTAATCACAATCACATTCTCTCTCTCTCTCTCTCTCTCTCTCTCTCAGAGCCTCCTAAGATCCATCTGGACGTTGCCGGTAACATGGTATCCCAGAATACAATCATCGTTGTCGCCGGCAACAAGCTCCGTCTGGATGTGGAGATCACAGGAGAGCCGGCGCCGATAGTCACCTGGACAAAGGGAGACAAAGTAAACATTCAGAAATGCAGAATCACATTTCCAGATCAGTGAGCTGATCTTCAGAGCAGAGGAGATGAGCAGTGAAGCAGCTCCGCTGGGCTGTGACGCTTTTTGGAGTTTTAAGTTTTATCCTTTATTATTTTTTCCTTTTTATTTAAGTCATAGCCAATTTCACCCACTAGTATAATCATGTGTAATAATGGTAACAGTTTACTGTGCTATAAAGTTATAAGCAAGTTTACTTATTTTAGAACAAATTGATAAAGTTTACATTTTCAGACGAGAAATTTGTAAACTTACCTTGTTGATTTACTTAGTAAAAGTGAAGCTTTTCACAACTATTTTTAAGTGCAACGTGTTACAGTTTACAGTGAGGTCTCCCTCTGTTGCTTGATGCTACCAAGCTGGGAGGCTGAAGGCTGGCACGTACTTCATCTGAGACATGCAAAGCTCCACTAAATCTATTCAAACTGCTGCTAGAGCAACGTCATTACACGGCTCAAAATGCTTGGAGAGGAACCTAATCAGCTTATTCTGTTACGTCAGCTAACAGATTCCTGCGCCCTACGCTATTCCAATAAGAGTCCTTGGGCAAGACTCCTAACACTGCCTTCACCTACCTGTGTAAAATGATCACATTGTAAGTCGCTCTGGATAAAAGAATCTGCCAAATGCCGTAAATGGTAGGTAGTAGAGGAAGGACCACCCTACCCACCCAGTACAGTCATGAGCTCAAGCTCACAGTTTCCTTGACAACGGGGCCAACATTTAGACACTTAATTTACCACATTTTGATTTTAATTGAGTCACACACCTCTCCTTCACCCTCATTAGCATTACTCCAGAATGCCCCTGGTGGTCCCTGTGCAGACCATGCTCTGTGTGTGTACGTGCAGGTGGTGGCAGAAACCGAGGGCCGTGTACGGGTGGAGAGCCGGACGGGTCTGAGCAGCTTCGTGATTGAGGGAGCAGAAAGAGAGGATGAAGGAAACTACAGCATCACCGTCACCAACCCAGCAGGAGAGGATAAGGCAAACCTCTTCATCAAAATAGTGGGTGTGTACATCAAACAGTCAAATAACCATTCAATCAATCAATCAGTCAATCAATGGGTCAAACGTTTAATCAATCAATTAATCAGACCCAAATACGCTCTAAACTACAGCATCACCATCACCAACCCGGCAGTGGGTGTGTATAGTCAATCAAACAATCAGTTCTTTCTACGCTACACATTCTTTCTTGGTTCTGCACTAAAGCATCACTGATAGCACGATTAAGAAAATCAATCAATCAATGAATCAATCACTCTCCACCCGTACACTCAACAGAGTCAAGACCAATTCTGGAACCATATAGGTGGAGCAGATATTGGTGGTAGTCATTTCAACTGCATCCTCCTGAGAGGATGTCTTCCCTCTCATGAACTCTTCTGCCAGGTGTCACAATCAGAAGCATCACCCTCCGGCTCCTCAGGGCTCATTAATGCAGTACATTGTTGGTATAGTTTAGTGGGTAACACCTCTGCCTTCTATGCTGTGGACTGGGGTTCAATCCCTGGCCTGGGTAAGAACCCTACACTATACCAATAAGAGTCCTTGGGCAAGACTCCTAACACTACCTTCACCTACCTGTGTAAATTGATCAGATTGTAAGTCGCTCTGGATAAGAGCATCTGCCAAATGCCGTAAATGTAAAATGTCTTGTTTTGTTCCCCTTTGAGTATCAGTCATTGGCCATACAGCAATCTATGGGGCAGATGGCTTTAAAGCATCCTGGTAACGCACCCAAGAGCTGCTGCTGAGCATTCATGGCCTCAGTACACTCTCTTCAGTTCTTGAGAATTTTTAAGACGAATGCTTTTTGGTTGCTTCTTGGGCCTGTGGAGCTGGAGTAGTTGTCGATGGGCACACTGCCATCTGAAATTTGGTCAATCATATGATGATCTGTCCATCACCTGCATCTCTCATTGCTGAGGTTATGCGAGCTTTGCTGATGGACCCAAATATCACTGAAATATTGTCAAATGTGTTTGTAGGCAGCGCAGCCAAGATTAAGACCTGATTGGTTGGAACAGATTATTGATTATGTTCAAGTCATGTTCAGCACAGGATCAGGTCTCACTCCATTTGCTTCAGCATGACCCACACCATGTCCACCAAGCACCCTGCTCCATATGCTGTTATTCTGGCCGACTTGAGCACTGAAGTTACCAAACAAGAGGATCTTGTGACTTTTGGAGATACAGCATAGAGACTTAACGAACAGCTGATGAACATGATCCTTGACTGGTTTTTTGGGGCAAAAGGAATATGAAGAGTCATTTGTTCACTTACTCCATTAAGGTTTTAGTCAGTCTTGGTAGATGTGTGTTCCCACACTGTACAGTTGGTGTCTGCCAGAGGCATCGCCCTTCCAAGGGTAGGAGCTCCGGTCCTGCAGGGCCAGATTCCTGCACAGTTTGATGATTTTCCTGCTCATGCACACCTGATTCAACTCATCAAGTAATCAGGTTTAGATGATGTGCTTGAGCAGGAAAATCACCAAACTGTGTTGGAGTCTGGCCCTCAGTTCCCAGTCCTAGTGCAGCCCATTCTTTCCTCATCTAGAGATCCTTCATCCAGGAGCCTAGTCCTATCAAGAATGCCCCAAAGGTGGACTACTGCCCAAGCACAGATTTCAGTGGCCTAAGGATGCATTCCAGTATTGCAAGACCAGATTCCAGTGGAAAAACAGTGAATTCTAGTGACCCAAGGGCGGAATTTAGTGGCCTAAGGATGGATTCTAGTGACCAGGGGTGGATCTCAGTGACCCATATGTGCATTCCAGTGGCCCAAGGGTGAATTCTTGACACTCAAGTCTGAATGTGCAGCAACCCAAGGGTAGATTACAAGTAATATAAAGGTGAAATCCAGTGACTCATGAGCAGGCTCCAGTTGAACAAAAGATGAATTAGAGTGACCCAAAGTTTGAATTTAATGGCCTTTCACACATTCATCAACTGTGGGTTCCTTACCATGTGTTCTATAAGTGTTTTCTATAAGTGGGTCACATTATAACCAACTTTACTCTCTCAGTGTGTCCAACGCAATGTTTCTGTCTTCATTTTTGTTTGTGTGTTTAGATGTTCCTGATCCACCAGAGCATGTGAAGTGTACTGGAGTGGGAGAGGAAACTGCTACCATTATCTGGGAACCACCCAAATTCGATGGAGGCGCTCCAATTAAGGGTAATATATACACACACTGAGAATTATTAAATTCGTCATTACGTCCTGTAAATCTCACTACTCATTACTTCTGAGTTACTCTCTAAAATCCAAACACATTTGACCCAGCTGTACAAACCCAGCAGTCCTTTCAGTACTTTATTTACAAACAGCCAATCACAGTAGGCATCATTTAAAAGCTCCGTCTTTACTCCGAACATACAGTCAGTAACCCTCTGTGGTCTGAGGTCATGTTCTCAACTTGTTCATTTCTTCTTAAACTCTCCTTTAAAGTCTCTTCATATAACATGATCCTCATATGTTTCATATCAAAATGCTCCGTTATCTTCATCACTACTTTCCAAAACCGCTGCAGCAGCTTCAGCAGCTGTAAACTCTCTGCACGTCATTGCCTATGAGTCTCCGATGTGGACTGAATGAAGGGTTTCCGGCGTGATGGTCAGTCCTTAGTGATTTCCTGTGTGTCCATTGGTCAGTTTCACACAGAATGTAGACGGACACATGAATTCACCAGTTCCACACGGTGAGAGGCAGATGACGTGTATCTCAGCCCCTCTTCATAGGCTCATAACTCCGGATGTGAGTCTCGTATGATCTCGTGATAAGATGGAATGGAAAGGGCAACTCTACAGATTCAGGAAGTGTTTGAACTGGATTTCTGAGCTGGATCATCACAAAAATACAGACACAGATATAGAAACATTGGATTTGATGCATGGGTGAGTTTGTGGACACCAAAGAGTTAAAATGATGAACTGATGCTGTTCAAAACAGCAGAGATCTTTGTTACTAAAGTGTACATTTTACAGAGCTTTTTACAGAGGTTCCCATGCTAGCGCACTTCTCATATTCACAATCAGAGTCACGCAGGTAGCACACATACACTAATTATATACAAGCACAAACACAGATAATCTATATAGAGGAAACATTATTTAATTATGTTGTGCATAACTAATATTGTTTTTTTAGATACATATGAGTGGCACAAATATTGAGTTAATAACTGTAATGTGATTGCAAGAATACACACTGTTATGTGTTACATTACAGAAAAAAGAAATATTACTGTAACACAGTACTTCATATTACCGCCGCAACACTGCACACACATTCATACACTGATACCTGTGACTTGGTTAACTGTGGCTGGATTCTCTTCCCTCCTCACTGTGCAGGTTATCTAATGGAGAGGAAGAAGAAAGGCTCCTCTCGCTGGACTAAGCTGAACTTTGATGTGTTTGAGGGAACGACGTACGAAGCTAAGAGGATGATCGAGGGGATTCTGTATGAGATGAGAGTATTTGCCGTTAATGGGATCGGCGTGTCAGCTCCCAGCCTCAACTCCAAACCTTTCATGCCAATCGGTGAGCCTGCAGGGTCAACACAGCTATAAACACATGCATGCATACATGTACAAATACACACATGCATTCTGGTCCACACAAATAAAGATAGACTTGTGCACACCTACAGTACTGAGTAGAAGTCAGATACCACCTTTCATTTATTTTATATCCAGTCAAAACGGACATTATGTTCAAGTAATTTATCAGGAAGAAACAGAAAACACAGAAATCTTCATCAACTAATTCTACTCTGAGCTGTTCAGTGTTCAGTGTGCCACCTTTATTTCAGCTTCCATTCTTTCCAGGAGACTCACTTTCAGTTCCTCAAAGAATCTGCAGACTCACCTCCAAAGTTCAGTCTTAGAAGTTGGTTGATCATTTTCTGAAGTAATCAAACACATTCAGTGGTGTTGAGGTCTGGACTCTGGGGTGGTCAGTCCACTGTTCAGCTTCTTTGTTTGATGTGTCTCCATTTCTCAGTGAAGATTCTTGACAGCTGCACATCCTTTCAGTGTATTTTCCAATTATCATCAACAATGTCTAGTGAGAGCAACAGTGGCTGCATGTTCCAACCAATTAAAGTTTGCCTCATAGGTAATATATATACAGTGAATGGATCCACTGTCATTGTAGTCTCTCAATCTCATTCTTAGAGCTTGTGAAAACAGCACCTGCCCTCTTAGATAGCATATTTAACAAAGGGCTTTCTACGTGTTGTTTATGTACAGACAGGCCTAATTTATCCTGCATGTTTCCCTAGGTTTAAAAAGCTACTACTAACGGGTGGAATTAGAGATGAGCTACCAACTGGACTTCACATGGTTACCAACAAGGCTAACAAGAATTTTAGGCTAAGGTCTTAATTATGTAAAATACATAAAAAACAGCAGACTATGTGGCAACTAGAACTGACTCCATCAATGGGAAGGAAGCTGTGGCAGACAGCAGCAAAGAGAAACAAGAAAACAGCACACAGAGCACATATGTGCCATGGCACGTAACATTGCACTAGAGACTACTGAGGGGAAACTGCTGCAATGCTGTTGCATCGTTAGTTTGCTGCTCACTGATTTATCCATAGGTTTCCCAAAAGTGCTGCCCAGCATAGTCTACTGAAGTTATTGCTTTGAAAACATTAAAAAAATGCATTTGAATGAGAGGGCCATGATTACGGATTCTATCAGAGCAAAATACAGTGCACTGCAGCTGGACGTCAGCCTGCACTACTAAGGGCTGAACAGTCAAACTAGGACAAAAAGTTAAAAGCATTAAACATTTGAAGAATTAGTATTTTATCACGTTGATGTACTAGCAACACAGTAATGCAAGTACAACCATTTGCAAACACAAACCTTATAATTTTGTGAGTACATCTGCCTTTTTCCTGTTTGTCTAAAGCCAAAAAATGACAAAACAGCAAAAACAAAAATCAAAAATAAAAATAGTTTATCTCTCAGCAAACCAAGCACGATTTAATCATCACTGACGATAACTACAACCTCTATGGGTTAAACTGACTCACTTGTGAAGGAATCAGAACAGCTGCAAACAGCATTTATTTACTCTTTCTCTTTCCCCCACCCAGCGCCCACCAGCGAACCGACCAAGCTGATGGTGGAGGATGTAACTGATACGACCTGCTCTCTGAAGTGGTTGGCTCCAGAGAAGATCGGAGCGGGAGGTTTGGATGGATACGTCATCGAGTTCTGCAAAGAGGGAGGTGAGGCTACAGAAAACTGCTAGATCAGCATGAACAGGCAGGTAATCTACCGGGTGATGGAGGGACATGCTGAAAAGGATCAATCCTACTATTACAAAGCATCATGAGTGTTACGGAACAAGGCACAAGCAGAATAAGTTCAGTAAGTTCAATAAATTTGATTGAAATAAGTTTGTGTCTTTAGTTAGAAATTGTCCTGTGTCTTTCATCAAGGCCGTCATACACTGGACGCACCACTTTGCGCAGCGCAGCATCGAGTAGCGTCACGTAGCTGAGCACTGCTATAGTATGCTAGCAGGTACAGGCCAAAAATGCCAGGTTCAATTTCATTTTTACACTCTACTCATGAAAATTGATTGAAATAAAGTGTTCAGCATCCTTTATCCTGCTTGGTATCAGTTTACTTTCTCTACACAGACTGGCTGTTTTAGAGCTGATCGATACGAGCTGAAAAGGCTAGGACAGTAAGGTTAGCTGAGGTAGTTTACCATTAGCGTCTGTTTGTTTATCTAAAAGACTGGTTGCCTTCCTCTGTGTACATTTCAAGCCACATGTGATCTACTGTGGCTCTCCGTGGTCTCAATATGTCCTTAATTTAATGTAGTACTGCTAAATGCTGTGTATCGCACTGTGACGTGCTGAGAAACTGAACAGTGCTCGGTGTCATTCAGCGCCAGCACCAGTGTGCAGACCTTCATTAAAAACAATGGTTATGTAACGTTACATTCTTGCTGAACCTGATAAATAATTGGACTTTTTCCTGTCTTTGTATTTGCGTCAGATACGGAGTGGCAAGTGGCGAACACTGATCTGGTGGATCGTCAGAGCTACACAGTGAGGAACCTGCCTACGGGGGAGAAAATGAATTTCCGTGTCGTGGCGGTAAACATCGCTGGCCGCAGCCCTCCGGCTATCCTCTCTCAGCCCGTTACCGTCAGAGAAATCATGGGTAAGATATGGAATTATGGGTTAAAACAAGCAAGTCTTGTTATTAAAGTGAAATTAAACACTTTTGGACAAAAGCTAAACAATAGTACAAGTCTGAATTTAGTTGACTGGTAATTGGTGGGGTTCCATTACTTATTAGCATTAGCCTCGTAGCTCCAGTGCTGAAACTAAAGAAGCAAACTTCAGACACAGAACGCTTCTTGGCTGATTGATTACATTTGGTCTAAGTGTGGAAACTGTACATTTAATTTTCTTAGAGCATCCTAAGATCCGTCTCCCACGCCACCTCAGAACCAAGTACATCAGGAGAGTGGGAGAAACCATCAACCTGGTCATTCCCTTCCAGGTGTGTTTGTGTGTGTGAAAATTTCAGCATTAAATCAGTGAAATATGAGGATGTAAATTAACATAAACTCATTCAGAGTGGTTTGGTGTGAAATGGTTCAGATGTCTGACATTTTATTTACTATCCAGAACCACCAGTGAACCTACACGAGTCTTCTGAGTTTATATGGAATGTTGATGATGGAAAATAGTGGAAAATCTGAAATAATAAGTTTTCTTTAGGGACTATTTTGCCTCACAGCGCCCTGCATATTATGTGTCCCTCCATGAATGTAGTTTCAAAATGTTTTTTAGACCAAAATCTTCTCAAAACTATCATAAAACAGTGTCTCAGTCATCAGGCAGTGAATTCATAACCATTTACTGTAGTAACTTTCTGTGAGGGAGCTTTAGAGGTGGACGTCTGGTTCCTATCACCACCACTGTGAACGACTCTGGCTCTGTGGATGGAGCATTTCACATCAAGCCAATTGAGTTTCATTGTTTCTAATATAACATCAATCAGACAAACCAAAAGAAATGTGCAGCTGGTATTTTCAGTATAAGAGTACTAATGTGCACTGTTAGCTTTGCTATTGAACAATTACAGTAGTAAAATAAGGAGTGGATGTCCAGCCTTGCTCCAAAATATCCACAAAACCTTTCTGAATGTGTTTGTGTGTGCAGGGTAAACCTCGTCCCATGGCTCAGTGGCTGAAGGATGGAGAGCCAGTGGATCCTAAGAAGGTGGGCATCAGGACCTCCAACGTGGATTCAGTCCTGTTCATCCGCTCAGCAGAGAGAGACCATTCCGGGAAATACACACTCGTCCTGCAGATTGAAAACATGGAGGATCAGGCCACCATAGACATCCGCATCGTAGGTACGAGTTAAACTCCAGCAGGGAAGAACAGAACACTGGGAAACAGACAGAATGCAACAGGTTTGAGCACATTGTATCGCCACTCAGAGGGAAAAAAAAAAAAGTCTTTTTTATTAAACGAAGCAGAAAACAGGAACATAAAGCACTGAATAGACGGCGGGAAGCAGGGGTCACCACTAACCACAGGCTTTATGCCACCGGTGACCCACCCCGGCACACGTCACCCCAAAAACCAGCATCTGAGACACAGAATAACATGTAAAACGTACACATACCTAACCAGAAGACAAGCAGCATAAACAACAGAAAACAGTCATTTTATCGGCCGCATGCGTCTCCCAGGAGCCTCTGCGCAGTGCGGCTGGTGGCAGAACACCATAAAATTACTAAGAATTACTAAGAAACATCGCCATAAAATCTCTTCTTAAAGACTTACAGAAACACTTACAGCTGCTTTCAGAGCAGAAGTTTGATGGCAGAGTCAAAACCCAAATCCTCCATCTGAAGCACTGAGGGGTGAATTTGTATGCTATATAAAATAAACCCCACACAGCTGAGTAACTGGTGAAAATGTAGTTTAAAACTCCACATATGATTGAAAGATATTCACAAAAAAAACTCCACTACATTACTTCTTCCAAAGCTCATGAACTCAAAGATGCTGTTCTTTTTCAGCACCATGAATCTCCTCAGCACCGTGTTTCAGCTGATCTGCTGGGTTTATACTGCAGTAGGTGACCTTAATCTGCTGAGCGGTGCTGAGGAGAGTCAGGTGTTCAAACAGATTAAGAACAGACTAATCATCTCAGGAGCTTTTATTCCCCGAGTGGAGAGCTTTCACAACACACAACACAGCAGGAAAAATAACCGAGAAGTCAAGGAGAATCAGGGTCGTCATTCACTATGCGTCTCTGAATGTGTGAGAATGTGTGGATCTATTTTTGGGCTCATCTCTGATTTTTATTATAAGCAATATATATTAAAATTGTATGTCATTAACAAGTATAAAATATTGTTATCTCTAAAGCATGTGTCACACACTGTGTTGTGAAGTTGTCTAAAGTGGCCCACAGTTTTGACCATTTTTATAGTTCACATTAAGTCAGGCGTGTCAAACTGAGGACGTTCTGGTCCAAAGTGCTGCAGAGGGCAGTGTTTCCCGTCTAACACTGTGAATTCAGTTCATGAGGCCTTGCTGATTAGCTGATGAGCTCAATCAGTTGTGTTTAATGTGCTGAGGTCGGCAGTGTTTTGGCCCATGAGGACTGGAGCCTGACACATGTGCACTAAGCTATTCTGAACCCAAACCACATCTATTAGTCTGTGCTTTAATGAAGACCTGGATTGGAGTGGGTTGAGAGACGGTTTGGTTAGGTATGTTTTACAAAAATGATTTGGGCTTTTTAAGTGACTATAAAGTTCTAGTGTTTGTTAGCAATGTTAACTGCTGCTGCAGTTTTAAACTACAGAAGCAATATTTGGACTTCAAATGTGTCTTTGAATGATTTGGGATAAGTGGCTGTACTTAAGCTGTACTCGAATCTTTGTCCAGTTCGTTTTTTACAATGAATATTTTTGGTCAACAGGTGATGACAGTTCAGTAGAGCCAATTAAAGTGAATTAGATTTTGTTTTTTAGCTGTACACACTGCGTTACACATTATTTTATGGCATTGGAATAAAATCAACCAGCAGTCAGTGAGGCAGAAGCAGTGCTACCTAACTGACAGACTGGGAGACTGATTCCTTCATTAATTAAGCTAAGGATCGATGTTAGTGGGGGTGGGTGCAGAAAGACCCCATACGCCTTTGAGAAGGTTCTGATTCTGTTCAATGTGTGTGAAGTTTAGGGCACAAACCAGGCTTTATTTCTGGCATCTCTTTTTGTCAGCGGATATAAATTTGCGTGAACTTTAGTGAACGTTTCTTTATCTAAGTGCTGGTGATGGGATATTTTCTTGACATGTAAATTTGGATGAGTGATGATGTTTTGTTAAGATGTGTAATTGTGGGCCACTAAGAGCTCCTGTGAGCTGGAGTCTGGAGGTCTGGCTCCTGTATCAGAGCAAACACCCAGCGTCTTATTAAAGATCAGCCAGCAGTGTAACCTGAGTGTTAAATCCCTGCAGATAAACCAGGGCCACCCTTGGGTGTCAAGGTGACCGATGTTTGGGGCTTTAATGCAGCGCTGGAGTGGAGCCCACCCAGAGACGATGGAAACTGTGAAATCAGCGGCTACACCATCCAGAAAGCAGACATGAAAACCAAGGTGAGGCTCAGCCTACAGCAGTACGGAAAAAATGATGATAAAACTATAAAACATGAAGATAAGACGAAAAGTAAACACCATAAATTACTATTGCAGTATTCAATTGCAAACTACAGTTCAGACAGAATTTTGTTGGGTTTAAGTCAATTTATGTAGAATTTTGTTGGATTTAAGTCGGGTTTGGATAGAATTTTGTTGGGTTTAATTCGGGTTCAGACAGTATTTTGTCGGGTTTAATTCGGGTTCAGACAGTATTTTGTTGGGTTTAAGTCGATTCAGGCTGAATATTCACTGGGCTCGGACAGTGTTTTGTTGTGGCAGTTCCAGGCTGGTATGGCGTTTGACCCTGTTCCTCTCCCTGTCTGTAGGAGTGGTTTACAGTGTATGAGCACAACCGCCGCACTAACTGCACCGTGTCTGACCTGGTGATGGGGAACGAGTACAAGTTCCGTGTTTTCAGTGAAAATCTCTGTGGGCTGAGTGAGGATCCCTGCGTTAGCAAGAACACGGCCACCATCTCTAAGACCGGTCAGTATGTGTGACTGTGTTACACTGAGTATGAGATCATGATAGGGAATCTCACACAGTAAAATCAGCAGCGTTGAACATCTAAAGAGTTCACTGAAACTCCACTTTGAAATTTTGAAAATCGGTGGAATTCCCCCTTTTAATCCCCTTCTTTCTCCCTCAGGTCTGCAGTATAGGCGTGCTCCCTTTAAGGAGAAGGATGTGAACGCTCCTCCAAAGTTTACGACACCCCTGGTGGACAGATCAGTGGTTGCAGGCTACAGCACTGCCATCAGCTGCTCAGTCAGAGGATTCCCCAAGGCAAGAACAGCACAGTGACCATTTCAGTGTAGTGAGTCACTCGGTAGCCAAAGAACCTTCAACCATCTCCCAGAGTTCATTATAGACACTAATACTAATACTGCTAATGTAGTATTAAGTTCTTCATAGATCTAGTTCAGATGTTTGCACAGTTTCCTCAAAAGCAAAACCAATTAGCATGGTGCTAACTGCATGTCTAAATCATAACACAGCTCAAACTGTGTGGAGGAGTTCAGACTCTCTAATCAACTTCATTATGTGTTTTTTGACACTGTATGATACACTGTTGTCTACAGGGAGATTCACTCGAAAGAGGCCCCGAATATTCAGTAATAACTCTCTCTAGGACGAAGCAATCAGAACCAAACAATGTGCAATGAGCTCCTCAGTATATGGAGCTTTGAACAAGCCGGGATGCCCCTGCCTTGGAGCGATGAAGTAGGCGCCGGACAGCCGTCGCAACGTTTAACCTCCATTTGCAACTTCCGGGTGCAAACCCCCGTACCCCTTCATGTGTCTGGCAGAAAATGGAGATCACTTCCAGCATCGCGTGTAACGCAATCGATTACACGATTGCGTATTTTTTGGGTTCAGATTGCTTCATCCTAATGGGAGTTACAACAGAATATTTGGGGCCTCTTTCAAGTGACTCTCCCTGTATGAAGAGTGAGATTTGTTGCTTGTTGCTTTTTAGAAATAAAGTCACTCTGTAAAAAGGGTCTCAAAAGACATTAAGTCTAGCAGCTCAGGCAGAGATGATGCAGAGATACGCCTACCACAAGATTCAGTGGTTGTATGAGCCTATTATTGAAACTCATATGAAATATTTTGGCAGTAAAAAGAGACCCAAGGCTGTAGTCCAATATCCAGACCCCAAACTCACCCCTGGGCAGCTCCAGTTCTGGACAGACAGAGGCGCTATCAGCATATGCCATATGTCACATATGGAGGCTGAAAAAGCGACTCAGTTTAAAATGATGCTCTGTTTGTGAATCTCATGCTGCTACATTCTAGTAGACTGTCTGTCTGTACAGATCAGAGCCACCGATCAGCTGGTAGAGTGATTCAGTCCCGTAACTCCACCCCTGCTTTAACCCCTCGGTCACCTCGAGTCCTGAAAAGACGTTTGACTCTTGCGAGCTTCTGGTGGAGTTTTACACGGCAGTGTTCTCTAAAACTAGGTGAGAGTGTGGTAGAAGTGGTCAGTAGGTCGCAGCAGCCCCCTCTGCTGCGAGACGTCTGCCCGTCTGCCCTGCTGCAGGTCTTTCTCAGGACTGTCCAGTGTGTTTTTAAATCAGGGTTAAAGACAGGGACATTATCAGGAACAGCTCATGGTTTCTTGTTTTTATTGAATTTTACAAAATGTCCCACCTTTTCTGGAAATGGGGTTTAATCCAAAATGTTAAATAAACGAGTAAATGCTTAATTTACCTGGTAACATGTTTCTGGAATCCTGCTTCTGTTTGTTCATGCAGCCCAAGATCATCTGGATGAAGAACAGGATGATCATTGGAGATGACCCGAAGTACCTGATGATGAACAATCAGGGAGTTCTGACCCTGAACATCCGCAAACCCAGCACCTTCGACGGGGGCAAATACGGCTGCATGGCTGTCAATGACCTTGGCCAGGACGAGGTGGAGTGTACTCTGGAGGTCAGAGGTATGCTCACTGAGAGAGAGAGAGAGCGAGAGAGAGAGAGAGAGACAGAGAGAGAGAGAGAGAGAGAGAAAGAGAGAGAGAGAGAACTAATTTCATTTACATTATTGACCAATACCCAACAATTTACAGCAGTTTAGCTCCACCCATTCAGCCTACAGCAGTTTAGCTCCACCCATTCAGCCTACAGCAGTTTAGCTCCACCCATTCAGCCTACAGCAGTTTAGCTCCACCCATTTAGCCTACAGCAGTTTAGCTCCACCTAAAGTTGTACGGAGTGGAGTGGCAGATGGAAAATGTCATATTCCTTCTGTCTTTTTCTCCAGTCATGGTAGCGGAGAAGAAGGACTGAGGGGGAGCGAGTGAATGTGCAGACGGAGGAATGAAGAAATGGGAAGGAAGTTTTTTGGATTTAAATGAATCAAATTCACTTTAAGATGCTCAGCTCTGATTTTTGATCCTCGTCTCTGATCCTCACAACAGACGGTCCTCAGAGAGCGTCTTCATCCGCGCCGCGGCCGCCTGCTGTACCTCAGCCATTAAACACTCTAAAGGATTCTCACTGCTCTGCTGTCTGTCTGTCTGTCTGTCTGATCTGCAGTCTCACACCAACAACACACACTCATCACTTTCAGCCTCTAACACCCTAAATACACACCATTTATAAACTGCCCAGCGCTGATCGCTCTCAAACCAGTCACCAACATACACAGAGTAATAATAATAATAATAATAATAATAATAATAATAGGTACTGGTCAAAGGGTTTTTAATAATATAGAGCAGTTTTGTTTCATATTCATGTGTAAAATGATTGTAATATGAAGCTAATATTCTGTTATTATTCCTCAGATGATCTATAATAATTGAAAAAGCTGTAGAACATCAAGAATCATTTCCAAAATGCCTCATATTCAAAAGCAGGGGCTAAATCTCACTAACTGAACAGCTCTTCAGATAAATAGACAAATATAATTCATCATCTAACAAAATCCATGATTTTACCACGTCATACTCAAAAGACTTTCAACTGTGAATTAATCTTCAGTTTGTCTAGTTTATAACATTTCAATCTTCACTGTGTTATTACAGAATATTAATTAATATTACCAATTATTTAAAAGTTCTGAACAGTGGTGTAGCAGTAAGTACAGTAATTATTACCATTATTATCGTTATTATTATTATTATTAGTAGTAGTAGTAGTAGTATGTTAGTTTTCTAGTGAGTGATATAGTAGAGAGAATTTCCCATGTCATCACCGCCCCCTCCTGGACAGACAGCAGTAGTGCAGAGCAGGAGGACTCAACCACTCCTGCTGAGACGTGTGGTGCTCTTTTAATTAAGATTTGATGAGCCTTAAATCTGAGATTTTATTAGACCTTAAATGATTATTTAACGGAATGTAGGACGGATTGGGGCTCTGTTAAAGGCGGCTTTACTGATTGAACTTTGAACATTTACACCAAAGTCATTCAGAGTGCTTTGATATGAAACACTCTGTTGTAGGAGCTATGGGTATTACTATTAATGTAAGTATTAGATGACAATAATAATAATAATAATAATAATAATAATAATAATAATAAACATGCGGCGCTAGTCCAACAGGATAAAATAGTCTCTAAATAATAAACAAATAAGTTAATGTTATAGACACTGTTAATAAACATAGGAACAATTATAATGCTCTCATTATATGGAGGAAATTAGATTATATACATTTGCTGGGATTCTTTTTCAGCTGTTAGAACTAGAACTATATGAGATACACACACATGAGTTAACAACCCACAACGTTCAACAGTAAAGCAGCTGGTGAAAAGAGCAATGCAGGATATATGTGTATATAGAAAAAAACAAACAAAGTCAAATAAACTGAACCAGGTGAGGTGAGAACTCTAAGAAATACAGATCAATTCAAATAAGAAGTATTATTAATCTAATCCTAAATAAAAAGCAAAAGTAGGATAAATAATCACCAAATCATGATAACTGATATAACCCTACATAACTTTTTATAAATTCCTTATTGCAAAAGGCATCGTCTGTCATAAAGGCTACTTTAGCTGACTTTGATAAAAAAATTGTGAATGTAACTGTTATAGCGAATGATGCCTGTTGGAATAAACATTCATAAACAGTTATGTGAGGTTATGCCAGTTATCATGAAAAGCTTATGTAGGTGTCCTGTAGCCTTATGAACAGGACTCTACAGTAAAATGTTACCAAAATCACATTATGTCCAGATCATGCAACCAGTTTTGAAGATCATTCCAAAGTCTCCAGCATGACTTTCACTCGAGATGAAACATGGGATGAGTTACACAAACCCATTTCCAAAAAAGTTGGGACGCTGTGCAAAATGTAAATTAAAACAAAATGCAATGATGTGCAAAAAATTTCAACCCTGTATTTCATTGAAAATAGTACAAAGACAACAAATCAGATGTTAAAACTGAGAAATTTTATTGTTTTTTGAAAAATATTTGCCCATTTTGAATTTAATGCCAACAACACGTTCCAAAAAAAGTTGGGATGGAGGAACAAAAGGCTGGTAAAATTGTGTAATGCTAAAAAAAATACCTGGTGGTTGATTGGCAACAGGTCAGTAACATGAACGGGTATAAAGATCACCTCAGAGAGGCGGAGTCTTTCAGAAGTAAAGATGAGGAGGGGTTCACCACTCTGTGAAAGACTGCACCATCAAATAGTGCAACAATTCAAGAATAACGTTTCTCAACATAAAATAGCAAAGAACTTTTGCTTTTCATCATCTACGGTTCATAATATCATTAAAAGATTCAGAGAATCTGGAGAAATCTCTGTATGTAAGGGTCAAGGCCAAAAACCAGTATTTGCTGGCCGTGATCTTTGGGCTCTCAGGCGGCACTGCATTAAAAACAGACATGATTCTGTAGTGGAAATCACTGCATGGGCTCAGAAACACTTCTGAAAACCACTGTCTGTGAAAACAGTTCATCACTGCATCCACAAATGCAAGTTAAAACTCTAAAACACAAAGAAGAAACCAAATATAAACAGGATCCAGAAACGCTGCCACCTTCTCTGGGCCTGAGCTCATTTAAAATGGACTGAGGGGAAGTGGAAAAGTGTTCCTTGGTACGACGAATCAACATTTGAAACTCTTTTTTGGAAATCATGGACACTGTGTCCTCCGGGCTAAAGACCACTCAGCTTGTTATCAGTGCACAGTTCAAAAGCCAGTATTCATGATGGTATAGGGGGCATTAGTGCACATGGCATGGGTGATGTGCACATCTGTGAAGGCACCATTAATGCTGAACGATATATACATGTTTTGGCAAAATACGCTGCCATCCAGATGACGTCTTTTTCAGGGAAGGCCTTGATTATTTCAGCAAGACAACGTCAAACCACATTCTGCATGTATTACAACAGCATTGCTCCATATTAAAAGAGTCCAGGCGCTAAACTGACCTGCCTGCAGTCCAGACCGGTCACCACTGAAAACATTTGGCGCATTATGAAATGAAAAATACGACGAAGGAGCCTCTGAACTGATGATCAGCTGAAATCCTGTATCAAACAAGAACAGGAAAACATTTTACTTTCAGAACTACAGCAGTGTCTCCTCAGTTCCCAAATGCTTACAGAGTGTTGTTAAAAGAAGAGGTGATGAAACACAGTAAACAGTGGTAAACAGGCCCCCGTCCCAACTTTTTTGGAACGTGTTGTTGGCATCAAATTCAAAATGGGCAAATATTTTTCAAAAAACAACAACATTTCTCAGTGTCAACATTTGATATGTTGTCTTTCTAGTATTTTCCTTTAAAAATATGGTTTACATGATTTTCATATCATTGCATCCTATTTTTATTTACATTCTGCACAGCGTCCCAACTTTTTCAAAAATGGGGTTGTAGATTTCACAAACACTTGAGTCAGAATGAGTCAGAGTCAGAAGAATGAGCTACACATCCCCAGGTATTGACTGGCCATTGGGGGACGGGGACAATTTGACATGTGTGAGGGTCTCTGAGATAGTGAGAAAGAGAGAAATGCGTGGTCATTTCTAATGAAGTCCTATAAAAATGAATGGGAATCAGCTGGGACAAACACCATGAGCTGAGCAAATACTAGAGCATATATATCTGGGTATTTTAGTGATCCATTCGCCACAAACCACAGAAATGCCAAAAAACAGAACGCTGCTCAAACAAGATGCAAAGAAACAAAAAAATGAAAGCAGACAATTTGTTTGGATATCAGAGCGAGGAACTGCAGGGCCGAAATGCAGAAAGGGTCAGTTTATTCTACTTGCACTGCAAAAAATAGTATCTTGTCAAGTAAAATGATCTCAAATCTAGTCGATATATCTCGTATTCTCATGTAGTAGGCTGGTCTAAATAAATGTCCAGGGCTGAATTTAGTTCCCAGTCCAGTCCTGCACATCCATACACCACCATACCGTTTCACTGTCACAGTATGATGCGTCGTATGATGTTATGAGCTTCCTGTGAAAGTTTCACGTCAATGTTAGCGGAAAATGGGACATTCATGCTTTTTTCCCATTGACGGCTGCGTGTGTCTCCATCAAGCCGCTGGGTCACGACCCCTAGCGAGTCAGAGGAACGTCACATTCCCTGTCCTTACATGGTACCTTCTCCATTTTATGGCTTTTGGTCTGTCGATCTTCTTTATAGGTTTAGATAAGACAGACCCCCTTTTACGCTGTTTAGAGGAGGGCTTCTGGGACCTCCTTATCCCTTTAGGGCCGTAAACCTTGTAGAGGAGTTTCATACTCCGGTCTATGGGTAGGTCTGGTCACCGTCCGGTTCTGGAGATGGAGTGTTGTGGCACTTTATAGTTGATGCTCCTAAACTGTTGTAGAGAAACTTACCGAGTCAGAACTGTTCACAGTGGTGGTGATAGGAACCAGACGTCCACCTCTAAAAGCTCCCTCACAGAAAGTTCCTACATGAAATGGTTATGAATTCACTGCTTCTAAGTTTCTCTTCAACACTAGGGATACCATAGAAATGTCATAGCAACACCCTAGCAATCATCTGGGCTGCTATAACAACCACCTACCAACATCCAAACAACCACCTAGGGTACTATAGCAACCACCTAGCCAGTCAGCTTCAAGGACTTTATGACATCATCAGCTACGGCATTTGGACTTAACTCTGTGAGAAGATTCCACCATACAAACCAGAGGGGAAATGAATCTGATCTAAAATAATATAGATTTATATATTATATAATTATATAATATAAATATAATTATGAAATAATAAAAGTGTAAAAGTGATGAAAATGAGAAACAGACAGCACCTCTCACTGAGATCATCTCTCACTGAGATCATCTACACAACACTCAGCTGAGTCTGTACATTAAGTAGTTTTAGTTGCTTCAACTCCGTTTGAAGAACAAAGGGCATGAGAACCATAATGATACGGAAAACAATACAGTGATCAGTAAATATCTTTACATATAATAAATAAAACATTGTATTGGTAACTTTGTTTGAAAGCTCTTTCAGTCAAAACACAAGTTCAATCAGGATGCTTTTATAATGCCATAGCAACCATTAAACACCTCAGTGTCACTGCTGGACCGAGAAATGTCCACCAAACAAAAACATCCAGCCAACAGTGTCCTGTGGGCAGCATCCTGTGACCACTGATGAAGGACTAGAGGATGACCAACACAAACTGTGCAGCAGCAGATGAGCTATCGTCTCTGACTTTACATCTACAAGGTGGACTGACAAGGTAGGAGTGTCTAATAGAGTGGACAGTGAGTGGACACAGTGTTTAAAAACTCCAGCAGCACTGCTGTGTCTGATCCACTCAGACCAGCGCAACACACACTAACACACCACCACCACGTCAGTGTTACTGCAGTGCTGAGAATGACCCACCCCCTAAATAGGACCTGCTCTGTGGGGGTCTATGGGGGTCCTGACCACTGAAGAACAGGGTAACAGAGTATGCAGAGAAACAGATGGACTACAGTGTGTAACTGTAGAACTACAGAGTGAAATTATATGGTCAGTGGAGCTGATAAAGTGGACACAAGGGGTTTTTCCTAATAAAGTGCTCAGCGAGTGTATATGCTAACCTATTTGACAATGGCCTGTTTATTGGACTGTTACGACACTGTCTCTGGTCAGGCCAAAACAGAAAATGAGAGGGGGGCTCCCTGCCAGACCTGCTGCCAGACCAAACACTGGACAATATTTAAACAAAACCAGCTCAGGGTTATTTATATTTCCTTAAAAGTCTCAATAGAAAGAGGCTAAACTGGAAGCTGGATGGGATACGTCATCAGGGGTCACAACCCCAACGTTAAGAAGAGCCATTTTGTCCTTTCAACAAAAATCAAACCACACTTGGAGCCACAATATTTGATGACAATTTTGCTGAAGTAACGTTTTACCATCTTCGCTGTAAATATGTCTCAGTATGTGTTAATGAAAAATTAATTAATTAAAAAATATAACATTAATGAAAATCCAGACTTACCAGACTTTAATCTTTAGCTCAGCTATAGCTGCTTTTCTCACATCTCCAGCAGGAAACGTTTCCACAAAAGTAGAACAGTTTCTCGTGAAACATCTCTTAACGTTTTACTTTTTACGAGGCTGAAGTCGCCTCTCATTCTCCAGCTTCTTGGTCAAATTTTCCCATTCCACCTTAAATGGTGCCTGAGGTGCCAGAATGTAACTGCTGCACCATTTAAGGTGGAACGGGACAATTCAAACAAGATGCTGGTGAATGACAAGCTTTGCGACTTTTTAGTGGTTGTTGTAACCAGCTGGAGTGATTATAAATGCAAATCAGTCCATTCGTCTCCAAATTATCGATGTTCATCTTAAATCTCTCTCTTTGCCATTTCGTTGGGCGAGACTATTGTCTGTGTTGCTATGGTGACCAGCAGTCTGCGCTGATCTTCAGGGTTAAAGGGTGAATTAGCAGTTCTACATTAACTCCAGAGTTTAAGACCATTTATTGTTAAACTGTGTTGAACGATCAGCAGAGCTTTATTTTACTGTAAAGGAGGATTATTTTATTTTTACCTACAAATCTGATTCAGCTGTGGAGCCTCAACAGGGCAGGAAAAGAGCCGCATGTTGCCAACCACTGGGATAGGCACCTCAGGGCCAAGCATGTGCCAAAATAAACAAAACAACCAAGGGGCAGATGTACTTCCAGGTCACATCAGAGAGGCGAGAACCCTGAACCCTGAGTTTTTTCACCCTCTCATAATGGAAGGCACCCCCATGGGGCCAATCCTGGACCTGCACATTGATGCCACAGAAAACAGAAAGAAAATACAAACAAAATCGCAGCTGACAAACACAGAAAAAGCTCTCACAATTGGGGTCAAAACACAGACATGTAAGTAAGATATATGGATCATTCTACTGAATGAGTCTACACTGCGTGCCCACCATAAAAAAAATATTAAAATACACCAATGTATTCAGATCTGAGATATTAAATATGATTAAGCTTTATTTGAACTCACTAATTAATTAACTATTAACACTAAGTATTAGTTAATTAACTTTTAATCTATTAATGCATTAATAGAGGTAGTATTAAGCTAAATATATATAAAATCATCATTTATAGGGTACTTTCTACTGGAAGGGGGTATCTAACCCCAAACCCTCATACATACATTTACACTAAATAATATTTACATTTTTCAGATTTTTTTAAAAGATCTTTTGATTCCTTTTAAAGCGAAGTTGAAAGATTTAGATTTTTCATGAGCTTAATTTTTAAATAAACAAACTTTATTCCAAAAATGGTGTAGCAGGTAGATCCCATTGTTTTGAAGTAAATGTGTCCCTAAGTCTGAAAATCAGTGTGGAACATTAAGAATCGTCATATTTTCTGCAGTTCAGCACTTTTTAGTGTTTTAGTGTAAAGTATGATGATTTTCTGTGTGAACAGCTGTTCAAAGTTTCTGAGCTCAAAATGAGCTAAAATGGTCACAGAAACAGTCACTACTGACACATTTGGTACAATTTGGTAGAGTTATAATTGTTTTGGCAGGGACAGAATGGAATGTTCAATCATTACTTTTATTAAAATAAACATTATTTAACAAGTTATTAAGTCACTCAAAACAAAAGGATTTTAGTCTAAAGTCCCGGATCAGTTTAAAGTCTGAAATGTTTCAGCTCTGACTTTGAACCAGTTCAGTAGAATGATTCATTGCCTGCTCACTGTTTGAAAGAAAGAAGATAAAACAGTTTCAATCCAGTTTAATTCAATTTATTTAGATTTTGCATGACCTCTAATTGTAAATCATTGCTATGGCAATAGAAGGATTAGACTTAATGTAGTCAGTACACTCTAATGCATACAGCACTTTATTGAACATTTGCAAATCAGGTTGGAAATGTGTGGATCCACTGATTTTCACATCAAATTCACATTTTGTAAATCAATACGTAAACAAAAACTATCACTCTTAAAGCTGAATCTGTACTAATGTTTTTTTTGTTTTTTTTTAATGAGAGCCCACATCCAGACACACTCATGGCTCTCTGTATAGCTGGAATAGAGTCCAGCTGTGCAGAATAAGGGAATATTCCTTTGGGAATCGGTGTATATTTGCCCTTTGCTCCTGTGGGATTCTATGGGCCGCTATCCCGAGTGACTTCAATCCAAATGTCACCATTTAGCGCCCGCAGCAATCTGAGCTGGAGGAGCAGCAGGATCACACCACCCCTTCATCACAGAGCGGCCAATCAGATCAGGCCCTGAGCCACACTCGTGAATAATGGAAAAGTGAGGAGACGCTCCACCCCCGCTGCACCTCAGGCAGCATTCAGACAGGGGGCGCTCTTGTGTAGGTTTGGTTACGCAGAATAACCCTGAGTTAAAATTATATTAAAAATGAGTGGAAAAACGTGACACATGCTTTGCAGAGATTTTAGTAAAAAAACAGAGAAAAAAGTTGTTTGTGAAGAAGAGCTAGAGTAATATCAAGAGTGCCAGCAGAGGGCGGCCTTACATGCACTGACACCAGCACTGAGACAAAGACCTTAATTAAACCTTCCCATTTGGGTCTCGTTTGAGCACAATTAATTACCTGAGATTCAACATGTGAGCCGATATCAGCGCACATACACTCAGTGCCAATGAGTGATGCATTCTGCAGCCAGTTGGTGCTGCTGAGGTAAGGCTGTTAGAATCATCACCATGGCTTTCGGGGGTTTCCATGGCAACTGAAGAGGCTGAGGCATTCTGAGTGAATGTGTCGACCACAGAGATAGAACTGCACTGGGTGGGGGGTGGAGGGGGGCACTGGCATCTCTTCAGATACAGAGTAAATATGTGCATGTTTCAGAGCTAGAGAGAAAGTGAGAGAGAGAAAAAAGATAAAGACAAAGAGAGGAAGACGGAAAGATAGAGAGAGACGGAGAGAGAGAGAGAGAGAGAGAGAGAGAGAGAGAGAGAAAGAGAGAGAGAGCGCAATAAGCAGAGAGGAGAGAGCAAGCTATTTTCGGCCAGTGGTTGTCATGGAAACAGAGGCCTTGCCACAGATGCAGACATTCAGAGCCCACGAATGCTCAGCTCTGCTCAGCTCTGCAATCTAACGAACACAGTCCCTAACCACTGTAAATACCTATAACCGCCATTCAGAACCACCACCCACTGTAAATACCTATAACCACCATTCAGAACCGCTACCCACTGTAAATACCTATAACCACCATTCAGAACTGCTACCCACTGTAAATACCTATAACCGCCATTCAGAACTACTACCCACTGTAAATACCTATAACCGCCATTCAGAACCACCACCCACTGTAAATACCTATAACCACCATTCAGAACTGCTACCCACTGTAAATACCTATAACCACCATTCAGAACCGCTACCCACTGTAAATACCTATAACCGCCATTCAGAACTACTACCCACTGTAAATACCTATAACCGCCATTCAGAACCGCTACCCACTGTAAATACCTATAACCACCATTCAGAACCACTACCCAGTGTAAATACCTATAACCACCATTCAGAACCACTACCCAGTGTAAATACCTATAACCGCCATTCAGAACCACTACCCACTGTAAATACCTATAACCGCCATTCAGAATTGCTAACTACTGTAAATACCTATAACCACCATTCAGAATCCCTAACCACTGTAAATACCTATAACCGCCATTCAGAACCACTACCCACTGTAAATACCTATAACCGCCATTCAGAATTGCTAACCACTGTAAATACCTATAACCGCCATTCAGAACTGCTACCCACTGTAAATACCTATAACTACCATTCAGAACCGCTACCCACTGTAAATACCTATAACCGCCATTCAGAACTACTACCCACTGTAAATACCTATAACCGCCATTCAGAACTGCTACCCACTGTAAATACCTATAACCACCATTTAGAACCACTACCCACTGTAAATACCTATAACCACCATTCAGAACCACTACCCACTGTAAATACCTATAACCACCATTCAGAACCGCTACCCACTGTAAATACCTATAACCGCCATTCAGAACTGCTACCCACTGTAAATACCTATAACCACCATTCAGAACCGCTACCCACTGTAAATACCTATAACCGCCATTCAGAACTACTACCCACTGTAAATACCTATAAATGCCATTCAGAACCGCTACCCACTGTAAATACCTATAACCACCATTCAGAACCGCTACCCACTGTAAATACCTATAACCACCATTCAGAACCACTACCCACTGTAAATACCTATAACCACCATTCAGAACCGCTACCCACTGTAAATACCTATAACCACCATTCAGAACCACTACCCACTGTAAATACCTATAACCACCATTCAGAATTGCTAACTACTGTAAATACCTATAACCACCATTCAGAATCCCTAACCACTGTAAATACCTATAACCGCCATTCAGAACCACTACCCACTGTAAATACCTATAACCACCATTCAGAATTGCTAACCACTGTAAATACCTATAACCACCATTCAGAACTGCTACCCACTGTAAATACCTATAACCGCCATTCAGAATTGCTAACCACTGTAAATACCTATAACCGCCATTCAGAATCCCTAACCACTGTAAATACCTATAACCGCCATTCAGAACCACTACCCACTGTAAATACCTATAACCGCCATTCAGAATTGCTAACCACTGTAAATACCTATAACCACCATTCAGAACTGCTACCCACTGTAAATACCTATAACCGCCATTCAGAATTGCTAACCACTGTAAATACCTATAACCGCCATTCAGAATTGCTAACCACTATAAATACCTATAACCGCCATTCAGAACCACTACCCACTGTAAATACCTATAACCACCATTCAGAACCACTACCCACTGTAAATACCTATAACCGCCATTCAGAATTGCTAACCACTGTAAATACCTATAACCGCCATTCAGAATTGCTAACCACTATAAATACCTATAACCGCCATTCAGAACCACTACCCACTGTAAATACCTATAACCGCCATTCAGAATTGCTAACCACTGTAAATACCTATAACCGCCATTCAGAACCGCTACCCACTGTAAATACCTATAAATGCCATTCAGAACCGCAACTACTGTAAATATCTATAACTACCATTCAGAACCACTAACCACTGTAAATACCTATAACCACCATTCAGAACCACTAACCACTGTAAATACCTATAAATGCCGTTCAGAACCGCTACCCACTGTAAATACCTATGACCACCATTCAGAACCGCTATCCACTGTAAATACCTATAACCACCATTCAGAACCGCTATCCACTGCAAATACCTATAAACGCCATTCAGAACCGCAACTACTGTAAAAATCTATAACTACCATTCAGAACCGCTACCCACTGTAAATACCTATAATCACCATTCAGAACCACTACCCACTGTAAATACCTATAACCACCATTCAGAACCACTACCCACTGTAAATACCTATAACCACCATTCAGAACCACTACCCACTGTAAATACCTATAATCACCATTCAGAACTGCAACCACTGTAAATACCTATAACCGCCATTCAGAACCGCTACCCACTGTAAATACTTATAGCCACCATTCAGAACCACTACCCACTGTAAATACCTATAACCACCATTCAGAACCGCTACCCACTGTAAATACCTATATATATATATACCAATGTCAACCACATAAACTTATGGAATGGGTATAATAGAATATCTCATTGTTCTAATGAGGAACCTCTTCAGCCACAGTGATGACAGAAAATAGACAGACTGGTTCCACACTGGTTATGGAGTAACATGGCTGCCCACTGTCACCACACCTGTTTAACCTGTATACAGAACATAGAAGGAGAGAAGCAGGACTGGAGGAAGATGACTGAGTATTCAGACTTTGAGGAAGAAACACTGATAATACTTTCTGCACACCATTTCACATGTGTGGACTGAATGAAGAATGAAGGGTTTCCGGTGTGATGGTCAGTCCTTAGTGATTTCCTGAATGTCCATCGGTCGGTTTCACACAGAATGTAGACGGACACACGAATCCACCAGCTCCACACGGTCAGAGGCAGATGATGTGTATCTCAGCCCCTCTTCATAGGCTCATAACTCCGGATGTGAGTCTCGAGATAAGATGGAATGGAAAGGACGACTCTACAGATTCAGGAAGTGTTTGAACTGGATTTCTGAGCTGGATCATCACAAAGATACACAAACAGATACAGAAACAGAGAATTTGAGGATGGATGATGAATGGAGACAATCAGAATAATCATGAACGAGTCATAAAGAAGTCTAAAGACCCAAACCGAAGACAGGATATACTGGAGAAATACTGTTTAAAATGGTCAGCAGGAGCTTGAAATGACTTAACAGCACTTATGAATAATACTACCCTTGAAATGGCAAGATTCTGTCGTCAGCACTGTTTACTAATTGAAGTTTGGCACTGATGTGCCTCAGGGGGCCTGTAGTGATTTGGTTCCCCCAAACGAGCCTTCACTAAACCCCTTCCCTAAACACTGACTGTCCAGTCATAACTTACAGTACATTTACTTACACTGCAGAACAGGAACGATGCTGCAGGTTTTGTTCCCACATTATCAACACAGACCACTATTTGATGAAACGTCTCTCTCTGACTGTGATCTGGAGGCTTTAGTCTTCATCCTTTTCACACTCTTAGGCTTCTAAAGAGCACAGTGTTCTGTATACAAGCTTCAAATGCAGCCTGGATGCTGCTCCTTTCTGAAACTTTGGGACAAATCGCTCCAGAGAAGATAAGAACCTCTTATGATTTCTCCGCAGCACTATGTGAAAATTTGAGATACTAAGTATTTTTGACTTAATATCTCAAATATTGACAAAATATTGTCAAACTAATTATTTCCTATGTCAAAATATTGACTCATTATTTTGACACAGTCACAATCTCAATATTTTAGATATCATTTCAAGATGGTCAATGTTTAGAGAAAATAAGTCAATATTTTGACATACTGCTGCAAGAAACAGAGAATGAAAAATAAATAATATTAATAAAAATAACACAAGTGACCTTTTCTTTTCTACCAGGTGGAAAAGGCTTCCATAATTCGCTGCTCTCATAACAAAACCTTGCATCTCAATTTTTGATGTTTTTCAGTTTTTGACATAATTTAAAAATGCCTGTTGCCCTATACATTATGGATGAATTTCAGAATGAATGGACCTAAAGAAGTGTACCAAAATTCCTTGGAACACAACCTGGTCTGGATTAAAAGCTTAGAATCTGCACTTTCCATGTAATTTCTCAACTTGTTTCAGTGAACTACGAGTCAGACATAATTCAAAATCTATAAAATATAAAAAGAGGTGCCATATGCTATGCCATAGAGGCAATATACGTGCCCAAAAAACTTGGGACAGTATGTGAAATGCCAATAAGAGCAGAAAGCAGTGATTAGTAAATCCACTTTGACCTGCATTTAAACAAAAGCAGTGCAAAGATGAGCTGTTTAACATTGTGTCTTATCAACTTCTGTGATTTTTTGTAAAAATACACCCAGTCTGAAATTGATGCCTGCAGCACATTCCAAAAAAGTTGGGACAGTTCAGAGCGTTACCCGCATATAGTCCAAAAGTCAGGGTACATTTTGGAGCAACATATGCTGCCTTTTAGACAACGTCTTTTTCAGGGAAGTCCATGATTATTTCAACATGACACCAAGAAACATTCTGCATGTGTTACAGCAGCATGGCTGAGTAACCAGAGAGTGCAGGTGACAGACTGTCCTTC
Source organism: Colossoma macropomum (assembly GCF_904425465.1). Classification (NCBI taxonomy): domain Eukaryota; kingdom Metazoa; phylum Chordata; class Actinopteri; order Characiformes; family Serrasalmidae; genus Colossoma; species Colossoma macropomum. Next base: position 736,366 of record NW_023494785.1, read on the forward strand.
ACTATCTGAAGTCCAGAACTATCCCCACTGAAAACTGAGGTGCGTTGTGAAGTGCAAAATACAACAATGATACAATCTGTGGCAACACATTGTTGTCTTCAGTTCCCAGATGATTATTAAGTGCAGTTTAAAGGAAAGCTGATGTAACACAGTGTAAACATGCTCCAGTAACAACTTTCTGCCTATCCTGTGTGTCTGATGCTGTTGCTTCATCTGCCTTGATCGGGTGCTCACTGATTGCCAGCCTACTGGACCAGTCTGACCACCATGGAGCTTCCTGCAGAGCAACAATGTACAAACCTCACCTGCATGAACTGAGCCTCCTGATGATGCTGCTGCATTTTTAATAATAGACATTGCGTCTCCTGTATTTCCACTCATTCCGTATCTTATACTGATGGTCAAATCTCATTCTCTGCTGTTATTGTTTTGCTATCCGGTGTGGTCCAGAGGAGGATGGGTTCCCCTTTTGAGTCTTGGTTCCTCTCAAGGTTTCTTCTTCTTGCTCTTAGGGAGTTTTTCCTTGCCACTCATGGAGGCTCGGACCCGGATTTTTCTGTAAAGCTGCTTTGTGACACACCTGTTGTAAAAAGCGCTATATAAATAAACTTTGACTTGACTCAACTTTCTTGGAATGTATTGCATGCCTCAAATTTGAATGAGCATATATTTACAAAAACATAATAAATTACATAAGGTAAAACATAACATATAGTGTTTTGTGTAATTTTTAATGTAATACAGGACAAAAAGGATTCACTAATCACTGCTTTTCGTTTTTATTGGCACATACTGTCCCAAGCTTTTTGGAACTGGGTTTGTGAAAAGGCTAAAAGACACATTATCACTGGCACAAAGGGAATTATCTGTAGATCGTCTGTCCTTTGCTAGTCTTTATGTCAGTAATAAGAAAACTGTTTATGGATTTATATAGCTGTGTGTCACCTGCATAGATCACTGCTCACAGAATCCAGTAATTATGTTTGCATATGGAACAGCAGTGGACCGTGAAGTGACCCCTGGGGGACGCAGGTGGTAAGGTTATGTTGTGCTGCTGAGACTGACCCTCGCCAGACTGCCTGTTAGGACCAAACCTGCAGATATGACGAAACGCAAGAAGGTAGAGTTTACCCACATTAGTGTAGACCTCAGCATGTGGACGCTCACCATCTGGAAGGCAGCAGACAGGCCAGTCTGAGGACAGAGGACATCAGATCTCTCTCGCAGTGCAGGCTGCCTCAGTGGCTGCCCAGTGGAGAGTGACCGGCTTTGTATCCAGGCAGGTTTATTGGGCAGGAGGTCATTCGCAGACAGCTCACCAGTATTTAAACCATCCTTTAAATCTAGTGTCTTTGACTCAGACTAGACTAGCCGCTGAAACCTTATACGACATAATTCATATGGATATATAATCTACAGCGTTTGATCTGTTCATGTATTATTCAATATTTATACACAACAAAACATTAAAGAAAACATTAAAGAAAACATTGTGTGGGAGGTTACAGTTTCTTTTCCATAAATAAAACTGGTTTAAAATAAACATAAGTGTTGCCATAAAGCATGAAATTTTCAGTAAGAATATAGATTATATAACTTTTTATCTGTAATTCAATCAGTTTAATAATAATAATAATAATAATAATAATAATAATCTTTATGTGTGTAGCACCTTTCATACATTAAAAGTGCAGCTCAAAGTGCTTTACAGCACAAAGTAAAAGAAGAATAAGAAAAGACAAAAGGCCATCAAAAATTATATAAATAATTTAAAAAATGCAACAAATGAAAGCGATAACAGAAAAGGGGATGTATTAATATTTAAAATTAAAATGTACAAGATAAAAGTATAAATAAAAATCTGAAAAATACAACTAAAAAGAAAGTAAGAACAAAAGAAAAAATAAAAAGTAGTTCTTTGCTAAAGTAAAGGTTTTAGCTGTTTTTAAAAACACTGACAGAAGGACCCTGACGAATCTCTATTATCAGTGTGTTCCAGATCTTCAGTGCATAAAAGAGAAAACAGTGAAGTGTTAAATAACTACTGTAGAACTGTAGAACTATAGACTGTTAATAGAAATTGTGCACTAAAACGTGCAGACAAAATGCTGTACTGAGGCATATCTGTACTGAAGTGTGTCTCTGTGCTGAGGTGTGTCTCTGTACTGAAGTGTGTCTCTGTGCTGAGGTGTGTCTGTACTGAGGTGTGTCTCTGTGCTGAAGCGTGTCTCTGTGCTGAGGTGTGTCTGTACTGAGGTGTGTCTCTGTGCTGAAGTGTGTCTCTGTGCTGAGGTGTGTCTGTGCTGAGGTGTCTCTGTGCTGAAGTGTGTCTCTGTGCTGAAGTGTGTCTCTGTACTGAAGTGTGTCTCTGTGCTGAAGTGTGTCTGTACTGAGGTGTGTTTCTGTGCTGAGGTATGTCTCTGTGCTGAAGTGTGTCTCTGTGCTGAAGTGTGTCTCTGTGCTGAGGTGTGTCTGTACTGAGGTGTGTCTCTGTGCTGAGGTATGTCTCTGTGCTGAGGTATGTCTCTGTGCTGAAGTGTGTCTCTGTGCTGAGGTGTCTCTGTGCTGAGGCGTATCTGTACTGAAGTGTGTCTCTGTGCTGAAGTGTGTCTCTGTGCTGAAGTGTGTCTGTACTGAGGTGTGTTTCTGTGCTGAGGTGTGTCTGTACTGAGGTGTGTTTCTGTGCTGAGGTGTGTCTGTGCTGAGGTGTGTCTGTGCTGAAGTGTGTCTCTGTGCTGAAGTGTGTCTCTGTGCTGAAGTGTGTCTCTGTGCTGAAGTGTGTCTGTACTGAGGTGTGTTTCTGTGCTGAGGTGTGTCTGTGCTGAGGTGTGTCTGTGCTGAAGTGTGTCTCTGTGCTGAGGTGTCTCTGTGCTGAGGCGTATCTGTACTGAAGTGTGTCTCTGTGCTGAAGTGTGTCTCTGTGCTGAAGTGTGTCTCTGTGCTGAAGTGTGTCTGTACCGAGGTGTGTTTCTGTGCTGAGGTGTGTCTCTGTGCTGAAGTGTGTCTCTGTGCTGAGGTGTGTCTGTGCTGAGGCGTATCTGTGCTGAAGTGTGTCTCTGTGCTGAGGTGTGTCTGTACTGAGGTGTGTCTGTGCTGAGGTGTGTCTCTGTGCTGAAGTGTGTCTCTGTACTGAAGTGTGTCTCTGTGCTGAGGTGTGTCTCTGTACTGAGGTGTGTCTCTGTGCTGAAGTGTGTCTCTGTGCTGAGGAGTGTCTGTACTGAAGTGTGTCTCTGTGCTGAGGAGTGTCTGTACTGAGGTGTGTCTCTGTACTGAAGTGTGTCTCTGTACTGAAGTGTGTCTCTGTGCTGAAGTGTGTCTCTGTACTGAAGTGTGTCTCTGTGCTGAGGTGTGTCTCTGTACTGAGGTGTGTCTCTGTGCTGAAGTGTGTCTCTGTGCTGAGGAGTGTCTGTACTGAGGTGTGTCTGTGCTGAAGTGTGTCTCTGTACTGAAGTGTGTCTCTGTGCTGAGGTGTGTCTCTGTACTGAAGTGTGTCTCTGTGCTGAGGTGTGTCTCTGTGCTGAAGTGTGTCTCTGTGCTGAGGAGTGTCTGTACTGAGGTGTGTCTCTGTACTGAGGTGTGTCTCTGTGCTGAGGAGTGTCTGTACTGAAGTGTGTCTCTGTGCTGAGGAGTGTCTGTACTGAGGTGTGTCTCTGTACTGAGGTGTGTCTGTACTGAGGTGTGTGTCTGTACTGAGGTGTGTCTCTGTGCTGAGGTGTGTCTGTACTGAAGTGTGTCTCTGTGCTGAGGAGTGTCTGTACTGAGGTGTGTCTCTGTGCTGAGGAGTGTCTGTACTGAAGTGTGTCTCTGTGCTGAGGAGTGTCTGTACTGAGGTGTGTCTCTGTGCTGAGGTGTGTCTCTGTACTGAGGTGTGTTCTGTGCTGAAGTGTGTCTCTGTGCTGAAGTGTGTCTCTGTGCTGAGGTGTGTCTCTGTTCTGAAGTGTGTCTCTATGCTGAAGTGTGTCTCTGTGCTGAAGTGTGTCTCTGTGCTGAAGTGTGTCTCTGTGCTGAGGTGTGTCTCTGTTCTGAAGTGTGTCTCTATGCTGAAGTGTGTCTCTGTACTGAAGTGTGTCTCTGTGCTGAAGTGTGTCTCTGTGCTGAAGTGTGTCTGTACTGAAGTTTGTCTCTGTACTGAAGTGTGTCTCTGTGCTGAAGTGTGTCTCTGTACTGAAGTGTGTCTCTGTACTGAAGTGTGTCTCTGTGCTGAAGTGTGTCTCTGTACTGAAGTTTGTCTCTGTACTGAGGTGTGTCTGTGCTAAGGTGTGTCTCTGTACTGAAGTGTGTCTCTGTACTGAAGTGTGTCTCTGTGCTGAAGTGTGTCTCTGTACTGAAGTGTGTCTGTGCTGAAGTGTGTCTCTGTGCTGAAGTGTGTCTCTGTACTGAGGTGTGTCTGTGCTGAAGTGTGTCTCTGTACTGAGGTGTGTCTTTGTTGAGGATGTGCTACTAATTTCATTTAGAATCATCAACACATGGGGTGCTCAAACTTTTGTATATGACTGTATACAAAAGTTCTGATATTAATGTTTTGACATTACAATTTGCATTTTTCATCTAATAATTTTAAGAAAACACTTTCAATTTTATACACACTTAACTGTGTAAGGGTTCTTTAGAAGCCTCAAAAGACTCAAAAACCCTTTGCATGATTAAATGGTTCTCTGCACGGTGAAACGGGTCTTGAGATTGATGGAGAATGTGTTTTAGAGATAGACAGACAAACAGACAGATAGACAGACAGATAGATAGACAGGCAGATAGACAGACATAGATAGATACAGTATTACAGTAGGAAGACAAATAGTAGCACATAAACTTACATATACGATGCAGAAATAAAATTAGGTATGAAAACAGACATAAATTAGGCAGAAACAGAAAAATAGACATACTTTACAGTAATATGACGTGTTTGTGTTTATACTGATGACCCAAGATGACGAAGGTCTGGTTGATGTTAGAGGCCTGATTGTGGTGAAGGTCGCGAATGCATGTAAAAACTATTAGCAGCATTTTAGATTAGCAAGGCTAAAGTATGCAGTTCTTTTGTTTGTTTAGTGTTATTTATTAACCTTTGCTGAGTTTTCCACGATTGAGTGGGTTCAGCTTCAGCCATACACTGGCCACACTAGTGGTCAATGACCGGCTCACTGCAATACTCTGGAAAACAAACATCATTAGTGTCAATTCTGAATACAGAGCAGCTTTAAAGCAGAGAAGGCAGAGGAACCAAAGTTTATTGGTGAAGTTAACCCATAATAACCTTTAGTCAGGGAACATAACTGAACCATAATCCACTGAAATGATATGTTCTAAGCTGTACTGACTCCACACACCCCGTCTCGTCTCCAGGCTTTTATTTTACTGTTCTGTTTAAAACATTCGGTTATGAAAAGATACAAATACGAACTTTTCACCTGGAAACACTTATTTAAGCTTCACAATCAGACCTTAAAACCACTGTTGGAGCTTTGAGGGAACATTTACACTGTTTGTACCTTGATGAACGAAAAATATACAAACCATATGCAAAGGTTTGGGCACCCCTGGTCATATGACTAACTGAAAACAATTACATACAATATACAGTTTCATCAAATTCCATGTAGCGTTGATTTTCTGAGAGTAAATAAGTTACACATCCTCTACAGAGACTCACTGCTGCACATTTTAATATAACAGTTACTGTTTATTTACTGAATTTTACATATTGGGAAAAAATAAAGCATAAAATGTGGTGTGTGCCAAAGTTATGGCACATTTTAGACTCAGCAAATAAATTGAAATTTGTTTTACTAAAATGTGCAGAAAATGCCAAATTTAAGCGAGTTCTCTGTAGAGGATCTTAACTTCTCAACAAAAACATGTAGATTATCGGGGGTGTGGGAACATTTGCATACAACTGTATACAATTTCATAAATATTTAACTTCTGTTATTATTCCATAGGCCAGGTTACTGTATAACAAATGACTGCCCGTTTGTAACAACTGTCCCCATACCAGGCACTGGTGTTACTGGTATTACTGATATTATTTTGAAAAATATGATCGGTGTGTCACTCTGAATTTGTTAGCAGAAACCAGATCATTTCTAACTATAGTTTTGTACTCAGTCTATCCATCAAGCAGCGTCAGATGGAACTACTAGTTTCCCACCTTCATTCCTGAAAGCCAAACAGAGTTTCATTAAGTCTTATGTTTTTTATGTTTTATTTGCTCACTTAGATTTTTATCAAACAATTGTGCACAATACTTTGAACGTTGATTTTGACTTGATTTCATGCACCTAATTCTCATCATAACTAATGAAGTGCTTCTGAAGCTGAATCAGGTCTGTTAGAGCAACGTAGCTGTACAGAGGTGCGACTGTGTTTAGCGGTGCTAATGTACTTTAGTCCATGTTTATAGGTAACGGTGAGTCATACAGTGTCAGAAACCACAGAATCAAGACTATTAGAGACGCTGAACACCTCCACAGGGTTTGTGATGATGTAGATGCATGTTTTTAGCACCATCATTGGTGGATATAAGCATTAATTATTTAGGGGTTAGACCAGAAGTTAGCCAAATTAGCCTTGTAGTTATCTGTTCATCTGTGCAGTTGAGGCCTTGTCCACAGATATATACATACACACACACACACATAGCACACACATAGCACACACACACACATATATATATATATATATGTGTATATATATATATATATATATATATATATATATATATATATATAAAGCCTACTGTTTTCCGTTTTTTTTTTCAAAAAAGTCTTCATTCACACCAGCAGCATCTTCTAAAATCCCCATGTCCACACAAGAACTCAAAAATGACTTGCACTGCAAAAAATGTATCTTGTCAAGTAAAATAATCTTAAAAATATTCAATAAATCTGATATTTCTCCGGTTGAGATTATTGTAAGCTTAATTTAGAATAATTTACCTTATTTCTAGACTCTTTTCACTTGTTTTATGTAATTTTATTAGGTAAAATTATCTCACTGCATTGGCAGATAATTGTGCTTGTTGTAAAAAATGAGCCTAAAACAAGCAGAATTATCTGCCAATATAGTGAGATAATTTTACTTAATAAAATTACTGAAAACAAGTGAAAAGAGTCCAGAAATAAGCTAGATAATCTTATAATAAGTGCACAACCATCTCAAATGGGAAATGTTAGATATAGTCACTAGAATTAAGATCATTTTTGAGTTCTTGTGTGGACATGGGGATTTTAGAAGATGCCAGCAGGGGTTCAGAAGACCCCCTAAAATTTGATGTCATACACCTCATGAAGGTAATTGTGAGCAGAAAATGGAGCGGCTGCAAAGCGAAAGCTAAACAATTTGATAGCAGAGTGTTACAAACACTGTAGAGATTGACCAGCAGTAATTCCGTATTTCACAGATTTAAAGTCCTGTTACTGCCAAAAAAAAAAAAAAACTCTACTGTTGGGCCTGTTTACATCGCCACAGCTACTCAACCATCTCTGAAACGTCCAGTCCTGATCAGGCAGAGAGGCTGATTTTCTAACTTTTCACCTCAATTGAATCATGAAATTAGAATTTATTTCGAAACTGACTTTAGTTAATGATCATCAAGTCACAGATGTTCAGAATCATTTTGAATTAAGAATGGACATTAAGGGGAACTGAGCCATTCTGATGTACTAGTCTAATAAAAAACACATCAGAATTCAATTACAAAAACACTGATAACTTCAAACGTACCACTAAACTGCTGGGCACAAAGAAAGAACCCAGTTATCAGTCATGTTTCAGACAGAGATCTGCATAATTAATGAATGAAACAGCTACAGACGTGCCCTTTAACCCCATAGTTGCCTGAAATGGTGTCTAAAGTGTAGCAGTGATGTTCCCACAGACTCTGTTCTACAGTCCTGATCTCGGTCTCATTTGAAAGGAAACACTCAACCGTCAGAATAACGTATGAGTTACTGACTCAGAGTAACAGAGTCTAGAACGGAGGAGTTTATTTCCTCCTGACTCAGATCCCTAAACTGATCTCTGACTCTTGCCGTGTTATCAGACCACGTGTTTTGGGTTATGGTGTCTCTGTGGAGGCGGAGAAGCTCTTAAGGTGACGATTTGTTAGCGTTTGATTATTCGGTGCTGATGCTGCAAATCAGATGATCATAGCTGCACTGCAAAAAATGGGATCTTGTCAAGTGAAATGATCTTAAATCTAGTTGATAAATCTAATATTTTCCATTTTGAGACTCAGCGCAGGTGTCTGTTAGCTGACGTAACAGAACTCGTTCTCCTCTGAGCGCATTTAGCTGTCCAGTGACGTCGTGTGGCAGTTTGAAAAGATGCGGTGGAGCTTCACAGGACTCGGCGGAAGCCTGTGCTGGATTTCATCCTCCTAGCGCTGGGGGTATCGTGTGATTGGGGGAGTCCTAAGTAATGGGTGGAACTGGATATGACTAAATTTGGGAGAAACTGGGGAAAAAATCCAAAAAAAAAAAATAAAAAACAAGCTAAATTATCTGCCAACATAGTGAGATAATTTAAAATTATTTTTCTGAAAAAAGGTGAAAAGTGTCTTGAAATAAAGTACATAAGTTTACAACAATCTCAACAGGAGAAACATCAGATTTATTAGATTTACAATATTTCAGATAATTTGAATTGACAAGATACCCTTTTTTTGCAGTGTGATTGTAAAATGGTTTGTGGGAATCAAATTCTGAGATTTCAAGCTTTCTAACAGTGCATTGCATCACTGTATTGCTGGACGATCCGATGCATAAAAATGATATTTAAAAACCCAGAAGTGATTTTCATCTGAAGTGTGCTGGTACCAGTAGAGTGATCTAGAACATGTTAACAGTGTGACGGCAGCGTTTTCAACAAGCTGTCCACACAAAAACACTGATAACAGTTTTCCAAGCTCTTCACCTGGAGAGCGTTTTCAAAAGCCTCAGTTTTCCATGAAGAAACAGGCCATCTTAATGTGGACAGGACGTCCAAAACAGACGGAAAAAATTCCTAGACATCCAGATACGAGGCCTGAATACGTTTCTGAGCAGAGCACGTGTGTTTTCCTTAGCCGCTCACTGACGGCCTGATCCACTGACTCCATTTTGTGTGGAGGGAACAGCAGATGTGTGTGAGTTTCAAAAGTGCAGGGTGATGCTGTTAGCGTAGCATCGGCCTTTAGCATTCCGGCCTGTTACTCCAGCATTAGCATACCATTATAGCACAACGTCGCCGGCTATAAACCGGCTTTTTAAGGCAGTCGGGCTCTGGAGGGCTGATTCGTCAGCCATGCTGAAACAGTCAGTATTCACCCTTATATCACTCATTACCCTCCATCCCCCCTCCCCCCACTCTCTCTCTCCCCCACCCTCCTCTCCCCCTCTCCCCCTCTCCCTCTCTCTGAAGGACAGAGGGTTTCCCACATCTCACAGTTGCTATGGTAACACTGCAGAGAGAGTGAGAGGGAGGGAGAGGACAAAGCACAGAGGAGAGAGAGAGAGAGAGAGAGAGAGAGAGAGAGAGAGGGAAAGAGGGAGAAGGAGAAGGAGGATATGGGTAAGATTGTGACATGCTAAGCACTAAGCGCTAAGCCTCCATGTTGCTGTTCCCACACGTACACGTACATATAAGTGTGAATACGTGTGATTACATCTTCCCCCACACTGCATTATTAAACGTCACACGTGTCTCCTGCACCTCCAGGTGAGATCAAAGTCGAGCCGTGTTAGAGAACAGGTATAATATGTGTGGTATGGGGGCAGTGAGTGTGTGTGGGGGGGGTGGTTACTGACGAATCTACATGACTAAACGTCTCCTCCATTTGCGCATCGCTCGGCGGCCTCATGCCGCACCGTGTCACGTGACGGTGTCACCGTATAGAGCGGGGGTTCACAACCTTCTGTACCAGCTGAATTTTTTTCACCCCTTCATATTTAAAGGAGGCCAACGTGAACTGAAGTGATGGGAAACGCTTTTACAGCCTGTTTAGTGTCCAGAAAGCAAACCATACGGGAGCTATTCTTCATAAGAGCTCAGACCTCAGATGTTTACAGGGATTATGCTCTGATCTATTTAAACGCAAGGCGTTATTAGAGATAGTAATAAGCCAAATATATACACAATTATACAACAGGTAGTTCCGGCCACGCAAGCTGATTGGTTGAGAAGCGTTCTAACTGTGCTGTTATTTCACCATAACATCATGGGTTTTTTTCACAAACACTGTATCACTCCGCTGAGACGCCGTTGCTAAGCAATGACTTTGACAGCTGTAGGAGACGCTCAAGCCATTTGAATGTTTTTACTTCTTACTTTGCCACAAACAGAAAATGGACACTTTTAAGATCACATTTGACCGACAGCCGATTTGGTCAGACTCTGAAGATGAGACGACACTAAATTCCCAAACTGTCATCACCACTGAGCAGCTTTTCAGTCGGCAGCTGTGACAGAAGAACAGCTAAACAACCTGGAATCAGCCAGAAATGAACCCAACACCATTCGCCAAACGTGTAGTCTGATCTTCAGAGTCTGACCAAATCAGACTGAGCCATAAAACTGCCGCAATATCAAGTTCAGCTCAGTTTTGTCAGTTTCTGCCAGATCAGTATTAATGTTGTTTTGTTCCAGCCAGTCTGTAAAGCATCTTACAGCCCATTTAGTTTGGCGAATGGTGTTGGGTTCATTTCTGGCTGATTCCAGGTTGTTTAGCTGTTCTTCTGTCACAGCTGCCGACTGAAAAGCTGCTCAGTGGTGATGACAGTTTGGGAATTTAGTGTGAGGAGCTGGAGAACGAACTGCCGGCTGTGCAGCGAGTGGGCGGAGCTCGTTACTCTGACGTAGCAACAAGCTGCTCGTTAAGGAACTATAATTTGGTGAAGGAACTGCGAACATTAAAACATATTAAACGCCGCGTTCACGGCCCAGTTTATTAATCTATTACTGTATTTATTTAACTGTTGTATAAAAGCAGTAGAACACTCGAGGAGTGTGTTATCGCCAATAGACCGTATGACAGCCGTGATGTTATTTCACGATAACACACGACCCCGAGTGTTCTACTGCTTAATCATCATTTATAGCAGTGTTTATATCAGTGTTTCTCAGCCTTGGTCTTGGATGCCCCCTGTCCTGCACATTTTACTGCTTTTCCCGCTTTAACACACCCACTTTTAACTCGACGGGCTGTTACTGAGCTGATTATTTAGATCAGGTGTGTTGGGAGCAGGGGAAACGCTACAAAGGGCAGGACAGAGGGCCTCCAGAGTCAGGGTTTGAAACAGGGTACTCTCTGTTGGGAGGTGTCTGTCTCAAACCCTAACTCCCAAACTTACACTTCTGAAAAATACATTATTTTCAATTTTGTTTTTTGAAGACGTTTTTGATTTCTTTTAAAGTGGAGAAGATTTAGATTTATCATGAGGTTCATTTTTAAAATATAAAAAATTGGTTAAAAAATGCTGTCGCACGTTTTCATGTCACTACCGAAACACGGCCAGTAGGTGGAGCCTCTTAGCCACGCCCCTGCATTTTAGAGCAGGAAGTGAGGCTGCATCCCTGTCCCTCATGGCCACATGGTGAGCAGTTAGATCCCATTGTTTTGAAGTAAATGTGTCCCAAAGTCTGAAAATCAGTGTGGAACATTAAGAATCGTCATATTTTCTGCAGTTCAGCACTTTTTAGAGTTTTAATGTAAAATATGATGATTTTCTGTGTGAACAGCTGTTCAAAGCTGTGTTTGCTGGTCTGTAGAGTTTCTGAGCTCAGAATGAGCTACAATTGTCACTGAAACAGTCACTACTGACACATTTGGTAAAGTTTGGTAGAGTAACGACTGTTTTGATAGAGACAGAATGGAACGTTCAGTCAATTGTTTTAATAGAATAAACAATATTAAGGTATATGGTCACTCAAAGCAAAAGGGTTTTAGCCTGAAGTGTAAGGTATAACTGGATGTTTGTCTATGTTTATAAAAGTGCTTTTATTGTGTTTAAATGTGTCAGTTTTGTCTCAGAACGCTCATCTTTGTGGAGAGGTGTGAATTGTTTTTCACAGCAGGGGGTTCTCACCCCTCCCCTTTCACCCCTTATTGCTCACTAGCAGCTCAACAACATTTCACACAGAGAGAGACGACAGAGTGCATCTTATTTAAAAGAGTTACAGGGAAAAAGGTGTTTTATTTGATTATATGGAAAAATACTGATTTCCACTCTGCTGGCGGCCGGTAGGTAAGGAAACACTGTCACCTGGTTACAGTGTTGATCACCTGACGTGATCATTACTGAAGGGAAATGTTAACTTCTGTCATTTGTTGTACTAAGGTCACCCTTTACTTTACCTGTTCAAAAATAGATGTGATTTTATATTTCGTCTAATCGGACAGTGACACTCATCACAGTCTCAGGAACCCTTGTTTAGGAAACCGTGACGTAGACAGAAAAAGAGGCTCCGTTAGAAAAGCACAATGTCCAGGTTTTTATTGGTAAAGTCAGTGTAGCGAATGGCACAGCTCCGACGCTCACACACAGAAGCTTTTGGCACGACCTCTGACCTCTGACCTGGAATTCGTCCTGCATCAGCCCAGCTAATCACGCCACAGAACGCACCACAACACCCCCACCACCACCACCACCTCCCCCACCTCATAAAGCACACAGGGCATCGACTTGTATCAAATTAAAAACAAAACAAAAAACTCTAATATTCCATACAAATAAACAAACAACAGAACAGGACGAAGCAGTCGGGTGAGCGCTGTTATCTGATCATATGTTCCTGAGAGTGAGAGAGAGGGAGAAATGGAGATGGGAACGAGGGAGGGAGGGATAGAGAGAGGGTGGATCTCACAGCTCTAACTGATTCCTCGTTCCTACGTCCTCCAAAAAAAACTGGAGAACTGATGGAGTCTTCAAGAACAAACACTACATGTCTGTATTTCCTCTGAAATGAAGGTGTTAATGGTGAGTCTGTGCTGCAGTAACAGCCTCTACTCTTCTGGGAAGGCTTTACATTAGATGTTGAACATTGCTGTGAGAATCTGATTGAGCATTAGTGAGGTCAGGTACTGATGTTGGATGGTCAGTTCTGGGTCACTCCAACTCATCCCAAAGGTATTGGATGGAGCGCCATCACTCCAGAGAACACAGTTCCACTGCTCCACAGCCCAATGCTGGGGGGCTTTATGCCCCTCTAGACCACGCTTGGCTTTGGACATGGAGACCTTTGGCATGTGCGGCTGCTCCAGAGTGACCCATTCTATTGGTCAGTGCTTTTCTATGGAGATTATATAAGCTGTGTCAGCAGTTGGTGACCTGTTGGAAGGACTGTCCGGAAACTTTTGGGCATAAAGTGTATCAATTCTGTAAAAGCAATTTGTAGCATGTGATCTAGGCCTACAGAACTAATTCTCCACCTTCACCTGGTGCAGGTATTGGAGGATTGCTGCCAATAACGGGATGGTACTGCAGAACGGCAATAAAATTGTTGATTCAATTGTCAATTGATGTTATAAAATCTTGCATGGGCTCAAACATGAAGATCCTATACGCAGCGATGTTTTTATTGATGTGAATTGTTTAATAGAGCCTCATAATGTATCAGCAGAAGACCGGTTCCACCTGTTAGCTAGGACACCCTATATCACACAACGCTACCAGACTGAGGGTGAAGGCTGGCCCTTACGTCCTCAAAGACACACGGAGCTCCACCACGTCTTCTCAAACTGCTGCTAATGCACATCATTGGAGCTCAGACACGCTTGGAGGAGAACACTAACAGCTAATTCTGTTACGTCAGCTAACAGACGCCAGCGTTGTCCTGCATCCTGTTAGTGATGGGTGGAGATGGAGATCATGGTTGGCTGTGGCATCACCGGGTATTGAACTCACAATCTCCCGACGACACGTCTTTCAAGAGCCCCTATATTCTTTTTTAGGATACGACTGTAAGTGTGTAATGATGTTCACATGTTTGCGGGAGACGGACGACGTCAAACTGGATATTCCATGTTTTCAAAGGAGATGTGATGGAAAATTCTGGCACTGCCAGCAGCAGCGGGGAGCAAAACGCTCCATCAAGAGTTGCCATGCAGGGGTGGAATAAATCGGATGTTGACTGTTTGGGAACAAAACGTCTCGTTGTTGAATTCTCAGTGTTATATAACACTAATAAACAGGTGCAGAGCGCCTCCTGTCTTTCTCCACCTTAAATAAACACTCTACACTGATAAAGCTCTCCTCTGATAATTAGCCATCGTTGCCAGCACCGCAGTCACCATGGCAACATTTGCGTGAGGTCATGCCGCAGTTGGCCGTGTACCGCTATGTTTTTTTTAATGCAAACATGTAACTGGCAGCATAAAGTGAGTAGAATTTAAGTCATTTTAACAGACGACATCGACACCCAAGTGATCAATGACGTCACGTTTGTCGTGTATTCCTCCGCCCCTCATGTCTTATCTTTGCATCTCTTCCTCACGTTGAAAACGGAAACCGACAATTACAGTGACGGGTTTATCCGGTGGGTTCTTGTGTGCTTGTCCGGCAGTTTCTTGTGTGTGGGCTCAAACACATAAACGTGAAATGGTGTTTTCACTGATGTTAATGCGGTGTTAATAGCGCTGGAGTACAGGCAGATCTGTTAAGACCACCGACAGCCCTGCACCAAGTCTTCAGTCTCTTCGTCCTACACAATACGACTACAAGCTAAGTAGAACTTGAATAATTAAAAAAATGACGTTCCTTCATTTTGACAACAGATCTTATTTGTCAAATCCGTCTGGTGTTGGTTCCTCGCGTCCTCAGAGGGAGGAGCTAAGACGTGAGGAAAGTAGACGAGGAGGTGAAATTAAAGCTATGAGATACACCGAAAGGAGAGAGAGGGAAAGAAGGGGGGGAGGGGGGGGGGTGACCGTGACAGAAAGAGAGCAATGCAAACACTTCCATAAACCTTCTGTCTGTATCGAATACTGAACGAGGATTATTCACACTGACACTCAGTCAAAAAATAGAGAATATTTACATCTTTAGGTTATTTACAGAGCAACACACGGAGGAGTGAACAAACTGCTACGCTAATGAGACAGCAGGACCAGAGGGGGGGGGTGAGAGGGAAAGAGAGAGGGGGGAGGGATAAAGAGAGAGAGAGGGAAAGAGAGAGGGAGGGAGAGAAAGGAGGGAGGGAGAAAGAGAGAGAGAGGGAAAGAGAGAGAGAGGGAGAGAGAGAGGGAAAGAGAGAGGGAGGGATGAAGCTTTGATGTAAAAAAAATGTCTGATTCACTTACAATATGGCTGAGCAAAGCGTGCTTCGTGCAGACTGTCTGATCTCAGACCTGTTTAATCAATCCAAAACTGATTCCTGATCTGACCTTTTAATCAATTTAACACTGATCAGACCTTTCCTATCACTGATCAGACCTGTTAATCAATTTAACACTGATCAGACCTGTTAATCTAACGCTAATCAGACCTGTTAATCTAACACTAATCAGACATGTTAATCAATTTAACACTATTCAGACCTGTTAATCTAACACCAATTAGACCTGTTAATCTAAGGCTGATCAGACCTTTCCAAAATATCATTGATCAGACCCTGTTAATCAGTTTAACATTGGTCAGGCCTTTCAGATCTATCAATAATCAAACCAATTAACCAATCCAAGACTAGTTTAATTAGTCCAACATTTACCAAACCTTTCTGATTTATCACTGATCAGACTACTTGATCAATCAGATTACTTGATCAATCCAGAACTATCCAAAACCAATAGATAGACCTGATCAATCAATCCAACACTGATCAGACTTGTTAAATCAGTCCAACATGGATCTGTTTTGTTTATCAAACACTGATCAGACCAGTTAATCAGTCCTTTCCAGTCTCATCACTGATCAGACCTCTAAATCTAACAGTGATCAGACTTGTTTAATCAATCCAAAACTGATCACTGACCACACTTCTTGATCTAGCACTCATCAGACCTGTTAATCAATCCAATTCTGATTCAGAAACATTAGATTGATTGATTAGATTAGATTAGATTAGATTGCCCTCAGGTCAGCAGCTCAGTCTGCACAGAGCCAAACAAGGCAGAGAGGAAAAAAACTCTCTTATGGTCAGGTGATGGCCAATCATATGCTGGTGCATGATGGGAAATGTAGTTCTGCTGGCTGTGGAGAGGAGACGAATGTGGAGCAGTTGAACAGCGATCGGATCTAAAGTTCAGTTTCAGACCTGAACCTCCATCTGGCTTCATCCAAACCACAATAACACACTCAACAATCAACACACACACACACACACACACACACACACACACACACACACACACAGAAAGAGAGAGAGAGAAAGAGAGAGAGAGAGAGAATGAAAGAAAGTAAGCCAGTGAGTGAGAAACTATGTGTAAAAGGCTTTGCTTGTGTGCCCAGTGCACCCATCACTGCGTATAGCAGTGTGTATTTGTGTGTATACATACGCTGTGGTTCTAGTGTTCTAGTGGTAATAAGAGCAGATCTAATCAATACAAAGAGGCATGCGCTAAATAATGCTAGCATTAATCCAATGTTATTAACATCAATTTCTCTTCAGGTAATCACTGTTTGTTAATATACGACTCAAGGACCTTCCAATTTGGCCCTTCTGAAGCTGTGCATTAGCTTACCATAGATACAGCGATGCTGGTAAACCCGTCTCCTAGCAACAGTGTAGCAGCCACCTAGCTGAAGCGCTATAGCCTCTGAATGAGGTAAGCAGAGATGCTAAGCAGTGGACGAGAGCCTCAGATTAAAGCCTGTTTAGTACCCAGCCAACCCATCTCTCAAACGCTGCCTCGAATCACTGCCTTTCACATTGTGTGTTTAAGAAATACGTAATAGCCTAATAGTTCATCCAGTACCTGTTAAAATGGAACATATGAAGACTTTTTATTTTTCACAATGGAGAGCAACTGTCCATCTTCACCTCTAGGATTAAGGGTTAACCCCAGGCATGTTATATGTGAGCTATCGTTAATAGCTGCTATGATTCAGTCAAAGGCACTAGTACAGTTCACCATAACGCACAGCCTTCAGCTTTCTATTGCTTTTATACAACCGTTCTGCAAAATAAAGAGCAAAGTAAAGCAAAGACGCCCTGAACCTTCCACCAAATTAGATTTTATATCAGCAATTCCTTCTGCATTTTGCATCACAGAGCCATAAAGCTGAGTGAATATCAGGTTGAGCTCAGTTTCTTCAGAGTTGAAGATGAAGCTCAATGTGGTTTAGTTCAGTCTGTAAAGTGTTCCACAGCTCATCAACTGTATTCCGTTGGTTTCTGGTTAATTCCAGTTTGTTTAATTGCTCTGAAAAGCTTGTTTTGGATCAACGACAGGTTCTGAATGTGATGAAGTCTTGCAGTCACTCTCTTCTTCACAATCTGACCAAACAGGCTGCAGGGAAAATATCATTGCTGTCCAAAGAAAACCATGTGTCTCCATTTTTGTCAATTTTTATTTTCCTTTATCATTTCAACTCACCAGCTGTCCTTTACGTTGTGTGAAAATTTCGTGATAAATGGACCAATAGAAATGCTCTAAAATCACTTGGAATAAAACCTCTTTACACTAACTTATGTTACGACCCCTGGTCATAATATACCTTTTGTGTGCTTATGTGCAGGTACATGATTGGCCGGACAGGGGCGCACGGAGGTATAAGAGGTCGCTGAGCCACCATCTTGGGAGATGTTCAGGGCTCTTTTCCCTTTGATACGACCTGGAAGAACACCAGTTCAGACCAACCCGGGACTCTTCACACCACTCTTGGCTTCACTTTGTGTGTAAAGTTTGAAAGTTTGTGAAAGCTTTGTTAGATTTTGTGAAACTCTTGTGAACATCGGAAAAGTAGGGGACGGGAGCCGTTTTGATTTGGGTATCTTTTTCTCCTGTTTGAGGTAGGGAGTTGGGGAAGACGTCTTTTTGTTTCTCTTGTTTTAGGCTTAGTTTTTCATTATTAGTCGTTTTGTTTGTTATTTTGGCGAATGCTCATCCCTGAAGTCTTCACCTCAACTTGTTGAGCTTTTGAAGAAAATAAACCTGTCATTTACTGGTTGAAACAGTGTCCGGTGTCTGGTCTGGCAGCAGGTCTGGGGAGAGAGCCCACTCTCATTCTCTGTTACGGCCTGACCCTAGACCGGGTCGTAACACTTACATTGAAAAGTAAGAGTGTTTTTGCCTTCTTCTGTAAAGTTACTATTTTGGAGATACTTGTTTTTCTTTGGACAGCGATGATATCATCTTACAGAAGTTATCTAATGTGTCCATCTTCTGTTTTTGTATGTGCTAAAGTGGAAACAGTGATGCAGCGTACTTAGCAAACGGCATCTCAGCAGAGTGAAACAGTTATTGTCAAAAAAAACGGGATTGTGCCATCAGAACTAACTGTTGTATAATACAACATATTGTATTGTAGCATTGAATTAGCTTGTGGCTACAGTGTTAGATTGGGACACTATAAAGCTCAGCTAATATTGTACTTTTATAATGTTAAATGCTCAAATAAACTTAAAAAGTGGAAACATTAACATTAAGATAAGGCACATTTTCAAAACCTAATTTCTGCTGTATTTAAAAATGTATCAAATTGAGACACAACTGTATTGTATTGAGTTGAATTATGTTTATGGATTGTTACGTCCCAAGTGGTTACATATTTAATTACTAATGAGTTCTGTTCATATTATGTGTTGACAGAAGTTTGTAAAAACAATCATTTTCATCCTGATGAAATATCTCCTCTTCTTACAGACACAAATGCGATATGGACTGATAGTTAGAACCTGAACTTTCCACACAGTTTCTCCACTCAATGAACTACAAACAGAAATAATTAATATAGCATGAGGGTTAACACTTAGACCTTTAGGCCTTAACTAAAACCCCTAACTCTTTACCCCTAAACCCTAAGCCCTACTTAGAACCCCTAACTGAATGTGCTATCTATAACCTCTAAGCCCCAAAGTAACCCTCACCAAACCTCTCCACTGAATCTTTCATCACTTTTTATTACTTCAGATTTTGCACGGTATTCACTCTGAATACTAACAAAGGAATGAACCTGTCATTCACCCTCCTGCAGCACTATTCTGCTCATCTCCCGCTAGAACACTAGAACCCCCCAGAACATTCAGATCAGAAAGAGCATCTGCTGAAGTCAGCCAAAGAGCACACCAACTCTACATTCTCCAACAAACCCGAATGGTGGGAGGGTGTGTTGTTCCCCTTTACACTGCTTTAAAATGTTCTCCTCCAATTCTCATGGTTCTCGAGTGTTTTTCTGCCTTTCACACTGTTCTAGAATGTTCTTCCCAGTCACACATCTACAATGTTCTGCCTCATTCACGCTGTTCTAGAATGTTTTCCTGCAATCACACTGATCTGGAATTTTCTCCCCATTCACACTGTTCTAGAATGTCCCCATTCATGCTGATCTAGAATGTTCTCCCACATTCATGCTGCTCTAGAACGTTCCATCATTCACACTGTTCTAGAGTGTTCTCCTACATCCATGCTGATCTAGAATTTTCTCCCCATTCACACTGAACGTTCCACCATTCACACTAATCTAGAATGTTCTCCCCATTCACACTGTTCTAGAGTGTTCTCCCTCTTGTTTAAACTGTTCTAGAATGTTCTCCCCATTCACACTGTTCTCTCATTCACACAGCTCCAGAATATCCTCATTCACACTGTTCTAGAATGTTCTCCTGGATTTACGCTGAAGTACGATTTTCTCCCCATTCACACTGTTTTAAAATGTTCTGCTCATTCACACTGTTCTAGAATGTTCTCCCCATTCACACTGTTCAAAACGTTCTCCTCTTGTTCACACTGATGTACAGTGTTGTCATGGCTCATCTGGCTTGTCTGTTCACTTTAAAGCTGATATGCTAACAGGAAACGTTTGTGACTGGTGGAGAACCGAGGGGGTCAGTGTGCTCTGGGCTTTGGGCCGTAAGTGAGAGGAAGATATGAACTGAGAGACGGATAGGAAAAGACAGAAAGAGCGAAAGCTCAGCCAGAAACGCACAAGCATACAAACATTGCCTCACTCACCCTTCACAAATCCTCATCTACCCTCTACCCCCTTCCCCGGAGAACGGAGAACCGCGTGGTTCCTGCGTGTGGGCAAACGTATGTGTGGTGTCAAGTTCAGCTTATGATGAACTGATCCTCATTTTTGTGCATTAGAATTCCACAGCTCAGCAGTCAGAGTGGAGATGAACGTGTGAGTGTCCCCGGTGACAGCAGTTCCACTGTTCATTCCAGAATAATCAGTTTCAATTTCAACTCACTCTCTCTCCCACACACACACACACACACATACACACACACACTACCTGTGAGGGCAGAAAGATCGATGATGTCATCCTCAGGTGTGTTAATGTGTGTGTGTGTGTGTGATTTCATACATGTCCATAAGCGCTCTTCACCTGTATGGGCAGCGTCTGTCTGCGGCAAACCAACAACGTAGGGAATTACGCTACTTGGATATAGACTATATTTTATACACAGATACAACTTTGTAGAAACTGCAAAAAAGACGCTTTCTTTGGCACTTATGTACGCAATAGTGCCTTGTCCGGTTCGTCTGTACAAACGTTGTCCGTGGGACTCGGTAATAATCCTCTGAGTCTGTCTGTCGGGGACGAAGCTTCCGCAATGTCAAACTCCGTCAACATCTGCCCCACTGGCATACCAACCAGGCTCCTCGATGCCTCAGTGTGTGTGTGTGTATAAATGTGTGTATATGCGTGTATATGTGTGACTGTGTGTGTGTTCAGATCTGTGTCTCCTGCACACTCTCCTTGGACCCATTGGACAGCAGTAGAGGCTCGGTCTGAGTGCTGGGGGTGTGGCTAAGGCTCTTCAGTGTTCCGTGGAACGCCATTGCCATTGGGATCGGGATTGGTAAAGGTGGAGAGGTGGATCCGGGGTTGGAGGAATCACCGGAAGCAGCCGTTGTGTTCATGGAGACCTGCTTCTTGGAGGTTGGGCTGGTCTTGTTGTTCAGGATCCCTCCGGTTTGGCCCCCAGTAAGTCCCAGAATGTTATTATTGAAGTGGTGCGGTTTGTAATAGTGGTTGACATGCTCAGCCCGACCAATATTCGGCAGGGTGACGATTTCAGGGTCGTGTATCCGCAGGCTTTGTCCAGCTCCTCCAGGTCCTGCTCCGGTGTGAACCGTTGACCCACCTGCAATGCCGCTGGCACCCCCGGCTGGCCCCATTTCATCCTCTACATTGATGATCTCGATGGCTCGAGCGGGACCGTGGTGTTTGTGCAGCTGGTGCTGCTTCCGCAGCTTGTAGAATACAACCAGCATGACAGCCGCCATGAAGGTGATGGCCACAAAGCAGCCGATGATGATCTTTGTTGTCTTCATCACATCCTCCAGGCCGGACAGGTTTGCCACATCCGTGATAGAGACAGTGAATGGGCGGTCAGGGGCATGAGTGACGTGAGGTGGAAGGGAGGAAAGTGCCGTTCCTGAAGGACCCGGAGATGCGGATGCGGCCGTGGGTCCAGGAAAACTTATGAAGGTCTCGTTGACAAATTGCCTTGCTGAATCATGCACTTCCTGGCCTGGTTCAACAGTTTCCACAGTAACGGTCGTGAAGTAGCTATATGCGTTGCCAGGGTCGGAGGCTGAGACATTAAGGACGGCGGTTGCTGTTGTGTTTCCAGCAGAGTTGGTCACCATGCAGGTGTAGGGACCTGTGTCCTGCATGGTCACATTGGTAAAGTTAAGTGTTCCATCATGCAGAACAGAAATGCGTACCTTATAGGCGCCGTGAGTCATTAGGGTTCCATTAGGAGTCAGCCAGTTTACAGAGGTCATTGAGGTCCCAGTGCGGCACTTCAGCTCTGCTGCCATTCCTTCGGTCACATTTAAGTCAGTCGGCGGCTCAACAATCACAGGTGCATAGCAGGTGAAGTCTCTCTGGTCCAGGTCACCGATGTAGCGACCTTTCGTTCCAGGAGGAGCATGGCAACGGGCACAGCAGGTGGAGTTATCCGGCACAGTCTCCTTGAGCCACCAACTAAGCCACAGAACATCACAGTTACACACCCAGGGGTTGTGGTTCAGATGTACCCGCTCCAACTGCTGCAAGGGTGTGAACAGGTCATGGGGCAGAGAGTGAAGGGAATTGTGGGACAGATTGAGCTCCTCCAAGTTCTTCAGGTCATCAAAAGCATTCCGCTCAATTAAGGATATACGTGAGTGCATGAGCCACAGTTTGCGAAGCGACACAAGGCCCTGGAAAGATCCAGGACGCACTACTCCAAGTTGGTTCCCGGACAATTCCAGCTCCTCCAGCCGCACCAGTGGAGTCAGGTTGGGCACATCCTTCAGCCCGCACATCCCCAGGTTAAGGAAGCGCAAGTTCACCAGACCTTCAAAGGCAGCCTCAGAGATGAAGCTGAGCTTGCGCAGTTCGCCCAGGTCCAGCCGTCTGAGGGATGGGACGCGGTGGAACGCGTACGCTGGAAGCGTCTCAATCGGATTGTTCCGCAGCCAAAGTTCTCGTAGCTTGCTCAGGTACTCGAACGCTTGCGACGGCACCAGTGGCAGCCGGTTGTCAAACAGCTCGAGCGTGATGAGGTTGGGCAGCCCATTAAACGCTCCAACTTCAATCTGGCGAATGTGATTCTTGGACAACTGCAAAATCTCCAGGTGACTCAAATGCTTAAAGGTGTCTGACTTAATCACCTACAGAGAAACAAAGGCAGAAAGAGGCAGAAGGAGAAATATACATTACCCAGAGTGAAATGAACATTCAACTGTTTTATATGCTTTCATTTACTAAAGGAGAGGGATTGGTGGTGTGAGGCTGCTGCTGCTTAAAATGCCACTGTTTCCACACCACACTCCTCTTGTGCAGTCAGTTGGAAATATTATTGACCCATATTATGTAAACATACATATTATATCTTATCATATATAAACTTAACATTCCAACACTCATAATGTTGTACATAACATCTACTCTACATTTTTTAAAAGTTAATCAAAATTTATGTTGAGATTCATACACTCTTAAAAATCAAGTTCTTTAAAAATTCTTAATAAAATGTCAAAGAAGAACCACTTTTGGTTCCATAAAGAACCTTCACTTGGATTGTTTGGGATTAGTATAGACTCTTTCATGCTATGTGAAGGTTCTTCAAGCCTTTAAAAGGTTCTTCACTCTCATATCTTGTACTTTGATGAATGGAAGGTCTCACTTTATTTGGATAGTCCACTTTAGTCCCCTGTAGATTATCTACAGATGTTCAAATTCTTACCAAACTATCTGTTGAAGCTCAGTAGATTCTAATCAGTGGTGGGGTTGAGGTTAGGATTTGGACCAGGGTGAGGGTTGGGTTTAGGTTTTGGGTCGAGGTTAAGGTTAGGGTTAGGATTAGAGCAGGTTTAGAGTTAAAGACAATTATGCTCAGTTTAGTAGATATTTTCTTGAATGTAACTTGGAAGTAAAATGAGGATCTACAAACCATCTAAAGTGGACTATGCAAATAAAGTGTTACTGAGTAAAAAGATTCAGATTCAGGTTCATGTTGAGATTTAGACCCTCTACCTGTAGACCTCATGAGGAAAATTAGCAATACTGCCTAGCCCCACATTCACACCATGTCCCTAACAGATATCTATAAGGTGCTATCTTTGAAAAGGTTAGCTTCTATTGAGACAAGTACAGTTAAACCATCAGCGCAAGCTTCTGGATGCAAGCTTACCTGTATGGAGTTCTCCTGCAGGTTGAGGTATCGCGTGTTGACTGAGATGCTCTGTGGAACTTCATCTAAGCCCTTCCTGGTGCAAATCACTCGACTCGCCTGATTGGAGCAGCTACAGGGTGTAGGGCAAGGGGGACTGGCCTCAGCTAATCTGGGTCCACTGAGATGTGGCCACAAAAGCAGCTGGACCAACCAAAGGAGGGGGGAGGGGCTGGAGAGGCCTGTCACCATGGCAGCCCACATGGCAGATGAGTCATGTCCCACCCCCTTTTCCAAAAAAGTTGATTTGTCAGCACCGGAATGGCAGAAAAAGCTCGGAGGCTTTTAAATGTTCATTTTCACCAACGACTGGTAGCTGCCGTCGGCAAGATATTCACAGAAAGTTATTCACACAGCCCGAGTCTTCAGCCTTCTGAGTAGATGCAAAACATAACACATCACACTATCATCAGCAGTCTGGATCACTGCAGAGAGAGAGAGAGAAAGAGAGAGAGAGAGACAGAGAGAGAGAGAGAGGGCATCGAGGTGAATAAAGTGCAGACGTGCATCAGGTCAGATTTCTCCCAGCTAAGCATGCAATTCCTAAGGACAATCACACCACATATCATTATCATCATCTCGTCTTTCTCGATCAGAAAAGACTGATCTGTAACTTCTGGCTCTGGAGAGGAAGATTTCCATGAGAAGCGCTTCATCAGGAGAGCACGAGAATATAAAGTTCAGCCTGTTCACCCTGAATTCTGGAGTATTGTTCCAGAAGAAGCTCTCAGTGTGTGTTGGGATGGTTTGGCTGAATATCGAGCTCTCAGCAGAGCCTGAAATACAACTCTACCAATCACAACGCCATCAAATCTTCTGACATTCTTTAGTTTAACATTGCAGCTAAAAGCTAATCTAGCTAACCAACAGGCATGGTGCTAACTGCACGCCAAATTCATCACGTTCGCCTCAGACCGTGTGGAGTTGTTAAGTAATCTCTACAAAACCTGCTCATTTGGTCTGGTACGACTGTATGTATACGCTGTGATCTGCTAATTACAGCAGTAGCAGCCTGAATATTATCAGCACTTGTAAAAGAAGCTTGAGCAGCATCACACTTTTCCTTCACTGCAAAAAATGGTGTCTTGTCAAGTAAAATGATCTTAACTATAGTCAAGAAATCTAATATTTCTCCTGCTGAGAGTGTTGTATGATTATTTAACTTAATTATACACATTTATTACCTGTTTTAAGTAGTTTTTTTCTCACTATGTTGGCAGATAATTTTGCTTGTTTTTAGAAATGTGCTTAAAACCAAAATTATCTGCCAGTATAATGAGATAATCTTACCTAATAAAATGACCCTAAAACAAGAAAAAAAAATTCAGGAAATGAGTTAGATGGTCTATAATAAGAGCGCAACCATCTCAATAGGGAAATGTTAGACATATCGACTAGATTTAAGATTATTTTAATTCACAAGATACCAAATGCACAGGACGCTGCCCACAGGACGCTGTTGGCTGGATATTTTTGGTTGGTGGACTATTCTCAGTCCAGCAGTGACACTGAGGTGTTTAAAAACTCCAGCAGCACTGCTGTGTCTGATCCACTCAGACCAGCACAACACACACTAACACACCACCACCACGTCAGTGTTACTGCAGTGCTGAGAATGATCCACCACCCAAATAGTACCTGCTCTGTGAGGGTCCATGGGGGTCCTGACCACTGAAGAACAGGGTAACAAAGTATCAGAGAAACAGATGGACTACAGTCTGTAACTGTAGAACTACAGAGTGAAACTATACGGTCAGTGGAGCTGATAAAATGGACAGTGAGTGTAGAAACAAAGAGGTGGACTTAATAAAGTGCTCAGTGAGTGTATGAAGCTTTCACGTTATACCACTGTGTGGTTTTCGGTCTGCCATCCTCACAAATATTTTCTTTCCTTTTTACTGGACAGACCAGTCTCTGCTTTCTGATCGACTATGCTGGACAGGTCAGTAAACATCAACAAGAGTCCACTGGCAGCGGCAAAACAGTTTGAAAGACCTTCTAAACTGAATGAATGTAAATGGACTGTCTGTTTTCAGGAAAGGTTTATGAAGATAATCTTAATATTGTCATGGTGACCAGCATACATATATAGCCTTCTGACTGCCAGAGGACAATGTGGAGGGGGAGTGGTGGTATGAACTGTGCATTAAAATCATTTAAATTTAAAATGTAGATTACTTATTTTACTAGCTCTATATAATGTACACATTTGTTTCAGCATATAGTGACTATATAGAATCAATAGAAGTCAAATCTTTGGAAATATGTGGAAAAGACTGCCCCCTTTGTTGTTAATGTGAGTTAATTTGCTATTCAGCCAAGACACGTTTGGTGTCTGAAGTTTGCTCCTTTAGTTTTAGCCCTGGAGCTACGAGGCTAATGTAGCTAACAAGAAATGGAAGCTAATACCCAATCAGCATGGTGCTAACAGCACATACATGTCTCAGACTGTGTGGAGGTGTTCAGTGTCTCTAATAGACTTCATTCTGTGGTTTCTGACACTGTATGACTCACTGTTGTCTATAAACATGGACTACAGATCATTAGCACAGCTAACAGCAGTAGCATCTCTGTACAGCCATGATTCTTTGCTCTAACAGGCCTGATTAGAATTAGAATTCAGAACCAGTAGCTAACTGTGTTTTGCACACAGAGGAATTAGACCTCCGCATTTAACCCATCCATGCAGTGAAACACCACATACACACTAGTGAACACACACACTAGGGGGCAGTGAGCACACTTGCCCAGATGCGGTGGGCAGCCTTATCCACGGCGCCCGGGGAGCAGTTGGGGGTTAGGTGCCTTGCTCAAGGGCACTTCAGTCACGTACTCATGGCTCAGGGGATCGAACCGGCGACCTTCCGGTCACAGGGCTGGTTCCCCAACCTACAGCCCACGACTGCCCCATTCAGCTTCAGAAGCACTTCATTAGTTATGATGTGAATCAGGTGCATGAAATCAGGTCAAAATCAACAAACATTGTGCACAGTAGTGCGATTAAAATCTAACTGAGCAAATAAAATGTAGAAAACTAAATAAAGAAAGTCTCACCGTTCTGTATAAGTGGATTACAAGAACGGAGGCGGGAAACTGTGCTCTATTCCAGTAGTTTCATCCTCCAAGTTTGGACATTAACCTAAAAATCCTCATCCCACATCTTTATTCCAACACTAGCTAAACGCTCATTAAACACTCAATCCTCATTTGCACTCATTATTGATGTTTACGGCTGAACGATGATGCTGCACATCAATCCCTGTTTAATAAGTCAACATTTAGTCACCAAAGCTTTTTCAGGCACCAATTCCAAAATGTTAAGTGGCTTTCAAACTGTTTTTCCTCATTAAATTACACATGCGCTTTAACCTTAAGCCTTAAAGGGGTAGGATATTAGCTAACGTGCTAATAGCGTGCACAGTTGGTACTCGATGCAGGCGGCGGGCATGTTTCCCTTTTTGGGGGGGGGTGGAGGGACCTGGAAGGAAGAGTGTTCGTCTTGAGCCTTTGAAAGCTTTGAAACTGTAACGGCGGAGCTGAGTCATCTAAAAGCTGTTAATCTGTTATAAACAATCAGGAACACTCAATCACTGCTACGACACGCAGTGACTTCTGGGATGTATTAGCACTTTTGATGAAGATGAACAAAAAAGGTTATGAATTAAAAAGTCTGTTGTTTATCAGCTTCAGATCCACCCACTGCTGATACAGCTCACCTATTCTCCATAGAAAAGAGCTGACCAGTGGAATGGGGCACTCCGGAGCAGCAGCACATGAGCCAATGGTCACCATGCACTGCAGAATAAATGGTGTCTTAGGAAGTGAAATTAGCTTAAATCCAGAAGTTCGTCTAACACGTCTAATTTGGAGATCACTGTAAGTTTATTATAAGATTATTGAGCTTGTATTACTTTTATTACTTTTATTGTTTTAACCGATTTGCTATAGTATCCCAGGTGGTTGCTAGAGAGTTGGTAGGTGGCTGCTATGGTATCACAGGTGGTTGTTTAGGTGTTGGTAGGTGGCTGCTATGGTATCACAGGTGGTTGTTTAAGTGTTGTTAGCCGGTTGTTATGGTATCCAAGGTGGATGCTAGGGTGCTGCTAGGTGGTTGCTATGGTATCACAGGTGGGAGCTAAAGAGCTGCTAGGTGGCTGCTATGGTACCACAGGTGGTTGCTTAGGTGTTGTTAGCCAGTTGTTATGGTATCTGGTTGCTATGGTATCACAGGTAATTGCTAAGGTGTTGCTGGGTATTTACTATGGTATCACATTTAATTGCTAAGGTATTGCTTGGTGGTTACCATGGTATCCGAGGTGGTTGCTATCGTGTCACAGGTAGTTGCTATGGCATCCCATTTGGTTGCTAAGTATTTGCTAGGTGGTTGCTATGGTATCACAGGTAGTTGCTATAGTGCTCCAGGTGGTTGCTAAGGTATTTGCTATGGTATCACAGGTAATTGCTAAAGTGTTGTGTGGTTTTTACCATGGTATCTGAGATGGTTGCTATGGTATCACAGGTAATTGCTAAAGTGTTGCATGGTTTTTACCATGGTATCTGAGATGGTTGCTATGGTATCACAGGTAGTTGCTATGGTACCCCAGGTGGTTGCTAAGGTGTTGCTAGGTATTTGCTATGGTATCAAAGGTAGCCGCTAAGGTGTTTCCACATGGTTACCATGGTGTTCAAGGTGGTTGCTATGGTATCCAAGGTGGTTGCTAAGGTGTTGCTAGGTCAGATTATCTCAGAATATTAGTAGATAATTTTGCTTGTTGTGAAAAAAAATAATCTGCCAATATAGTGAGATAATCTGACTCACTGAAATTACCTGAACAAGTAAAAATGTCTAAAAATAAGTTCAATAATCTTCTAATAATCTTACAACAGTCCCCAAATGAGAAATGATAGATAGTTATATCAATTAGATTTAAGTCAATTTCACTTGCCAAGATATCATATTTTGCAGTGTGCCATCCAATACCCTTGGGATGAGCTGGAGTGACCCAGAACTGACCATCCAACATCAATACCTGACCTCACTAATGCTCAATCAAATCCTCACAGCAATTTTCCAACATTAAAGGTGCCAGTAACTGTGGAGGGCGCTTTAGAGGAACAGCCACAAAAACAGCTGTAGTTTGTTGACTCAGGTTTAATCATCACTCGGCCCCCCCGTCTCTGCACCACTGCCCTCCCGAACCCTACATGATAAAGCCCCTCCGTACAGAAGCTCCTCTGATTAAGATTCGTATTCATTTACTGCTTCCAGCCGTGAGCCACAGGAGGAGAAAGGAAAGAGGAAGATAACACCCTGAGCCTCGTCCGCTCCACGAGCAGCACTGCCCGACTGCCAGGACTCACGGCAACTAGCAGCTAAGTAACAGCTAGCAGCCATTTTAGCACTTAGCAGGCTGTTTTCTTCCCAGCTGTGGTGCTGCGTCAGATTTTTGCCAGAGATTTGGTCCAGCTTGGGCTTTCTAACCACCACCACCACTATCATCATCATCTTCATCTTCATCATCAGCAGAAGTGCATTTTAGTGAGAGATTTGGTCCAGCTTGGGCTTTCTAACCACCACCACCACCACCACTATCATCATCATCTTCATCTTCATCATCAGCAGAAGTGCATTTTAGTGAGAGATTTGGTCCAGCTTGGGCTTTCTAACCACCACCACCACCACCACTATCATCATCATCTTCATCTTCATCATCAGCAGAAGTGCATTTTAGTGAGAGATTTGGTCCAGCTTGGGCTTTCTAACCACCACCACCACCACTATCATCATCATCTTCATCATCAGCAGAAGTGCATTTTAGTGAGAGATTTGGTCCAGCTTGGGCTTTCTAACCACCACCACCACCACCACTATCATCATCATCTTCATCTTCATCATCAGCAGAAGTGCATTTTAGTGAGAGATTTGGTCCAGCTTGGGCTTTCTAACCACCACCACCACCACCACTATCATCATCATCTTCATCTTCATCATCAGCAGAAGTGCATTTTAGTGAGAGATTTGGTCCAGCTTGGGCTTTCTAACCACCACCACCACCACTATCATCATCATCTTCATCATCAGCAGAAGTGCATTTTAGTGAGAGATTTGGTCCAGCTTGGGCTTTCTAACCACCACCACCACCACCACTATCATCATCATCTTCATCATCAGCAGAAGTGCATTTTAGCCAGAGATTTGGTCCAGCTTGGGCTTTCTAACCACCACCACCACCACTATCATCATCATCTTCATCTTCATCAGCAGAAGTGCATTTTAGTGAGAGATTTGGTCCAGCTTGGGCTTTCTAACCACCACCACCACCACCACTATCATCATCATCTTCATCATCATCATCAGCAGCAGCAGCAGAAGTGCATTTTAGCCAGAGATTTGGGCCAGCTTTGGCTTCCTAACCACCACCACCACTGTCATCATCATCATCATCATCATCATCATCTTCATCAGCAAAAGTACATTTTAGTGAGAGATTTGGTTCAGCTTGAGCTCTCTAACCACCACCACCACCATCATCATCATTATCACCTAATACTCCATGAGATGGTCAACAAAAGTACATTTTAGACAGAGCTTAGCGATATCATCATCATCTTCATCATCATCATCATCTTCTTTTCTGATGCTCCAGATCACAATCCTGTTCAACATTCATTAAATGCATTTTGGTCAGAGAACCCATGGTTTGACTTTTATCGCCATCACTGTCATCAGCGTCTCTGAAGCTCCATGGTGAGGTCAACACCTCAGAGGAGCTTAGCTTTGCTTTAGCCATTCTCCCAGTCATCGTCAGCATCGGCAACAACATCAACATCTTCTCTAACGCTCCATTAAAACAGTCCAGCCAGTGGAGCTCTGGTTTGGCTTGACCTTTCTGGTTAGCATCTGCTCGATTAGTCTACAGTGAGCACAGGTTCATTTTAGCCGGAAGAGCTTTGGTTTTGTTTATCTCAGCATATTAAGGAGCAACCACTGCAGACCCTTCTCATCCTGGTCATCACCTACTTTAGAGACCATCCTGTGGTAAACACTCACAGGCAATGAGTACCAAATCACTCAGAAACCTTCTGCTCGCCACTTACTGACCAGCCCTCCACAGGAATCTGCGTTTCATACTTAAAGCTGAAATACTGACTCATTCATGCGTTGTGCTGTCTTTGGTATTATAGGCTGTATAACGTAGCAGCGTCCATTAATTTCACCTTTAATTTTCACCTGTTTCCACCTGATCTGTCCTGCTGTGAATACTCTTCACTTTACATACTGGAGATGTAAATATTATACACTACCGTTAAAGTCTGGAATCAATGTTTTGAAGAATATAAACCCAATTTGGTTGCAGATAAATGTATGAAATGATTCGTGTACTTCACATGTTTAGCAGGAGCTACAACACTAATCAGTAATCAGTACGTTCTTAAAACGACCGTTCCTCAAGGGTTCTTTAGTAAAGACATTGGTTCTATATGGGCAAGGCGAGTTTATTTAAATAGCACCTTTCATACACTGCGGTCATTTAAACTGCTTTATCAACGAGAAAATACACAGACAATTCAAATTAAAAACAGACTTTAAATAGAACCATGAACACTCAAGGAACCATTTGCATGGTGAAATGGCTCTTCAGATTGGTGGAGAATGTGTTGTATATGGTTCTACATAGTACCAAAAAGGGTTCCGCTGTTATTATGATATCAAGCTTGTAACAACAGCAGAACACTTTTTGGTGCTACATAGAACCATTACAACACATTCTCCACCAATCTGAAGAGCCACTTCACCATGCAGAGAACCATTTACGCATACAGGTGGTTCCTTGAGTGTTCATGGTTCTAAACAGAACTATGGTCTTTACTAAAGAACCATTGAAGAGCTGTGTTTTTTAAGAGTGTAGAACACTAGGAAGCTGTGAATGTTTAATGTTAATGAACAGAGCTGTGAAAGACTCATGGCACAACATGGCTGAGAAAGCTGTAGAACAGCTTAAAGCTCTAATAATATTCATATTCAGAATTAACCATATTTCAAAAGTGGAGATCAAATCTCAAGACAGATCACAAAAATAATAATATAACTAGATTACAGTGCATAATTTGTCATTTTGTTCACAGAATTCTTGAAATACTGACTCAAACGTCCAAAAATGCCATTTGGTGAATAGTTTGTAACATTTAAATCCAAATTATTACGACATGTAAAACAGTAAAAATGGCAAATTACTCCAAACTTTTAAACACTACTGTAGAGTCACATGCAAAAGTTTGAACACCCTCTGGTCAAATTTCATGTTGTTGTTTCTGAGTGTAAATAAGTTAACGTCCTCTACAGACTTAAAAACTTACACATGGTATTTTCTGCAATTTTTACTGCACAATTTCTATTTATTTGTGATGTAAATTTTGCAGAGGACAAATTTAATATTTTAATTTCCCCCCAGTGTTAAATTCAGCTAATGAACAGTAACTGTGCATTAAATGTGCAGTAGTGTGTCTCTGTAGAGGGTGTATTCACATATTCACACTCAGAAAATCAACAAATACATGGAATTTGACCACAAACTGTTGTGCACAACTGCATGTGTAGTACAGCGTGGTGGCCTCCTGTACTAAACGGACCCCCGTGTGGACCCCTTACATCACTCACTCATGCACATTTACACCCAGGACTCACGGGTGGCTGGGGTAGCTTTAGCGGGCTGTTAGCCTACATTAGAGCACCGATCTGAGACGCAGCCGCCATCGGTTTTCGTGTTTGTTTGTCGCTGTTGGTTTTTCATGAAGGTAATTCCGTTTGAGGGGTGTTGATTTACAGTGTTCTGGTATTTATGATTCATATCTGATGTGTGTTCAGTTATTCAGTCTCCATCCACAGAATCACTACTTTCACCAAAGCAAACTCCTTGTGCAAATAAAGTCAGTCATTCTGATTCCGGCCATCATCACTAGTTCACCAATGCAAACAAAGCCCCAACCCCAACCCCAAAACAGCTCCTTTCTTTTTCTTTTTGGCTAGCGGTGGAGCTGCGCCTGCGCCGCGCTTCATCGCGCTCGTTCTCCTGCTTTTTCATCCCTCTGTATTTATTTATTTATTTATTTTATTTTATTTTATTTATTTTTTAGGCCCAGGTGCGGCGACGGGAGCGCGCGCGGCGTCTCCATGGCAACGCCGCCTTGATTAGCGGAGACGCCGCGGGGCCGCGAGGGGGCGCCGAGGAGCAGAAGAGCCCCCTCTGTTCCTCACAGCCGTATGAAAAACCCAACATCATCATCATCACCATCATCATCATCAGTGCTGTTATTGTTATCATTATAACAGAGGAATCGGCTCGCGGCTGTTAGGATCGTCAAAACGGAGCGTTTTTAATCCAGTGAGCGTCGCTGCTGTGGTCGGAGGGTGTCGCGCGTTAACGTGGGCGTGTGACTGCGGCGCCCGCACACCGCCGTATAGGCCTCGCGCGCACACGCACGCACGCACACACACACACGGAGACGGCGCTGTAAAATGGCACCGCGGCGCGAGCGTCTCTAACAGAACGACGATGGCAGATCAATGACACCGACACACAGAGAAATATCATGCCTGGTCTATCACAACACACGCATTAAAGCAGCGCGCGAGGTGTTTTCATTACCTCTTTATCGCTGACATCCGCGCGCTCGCCACGAAAACCCATCCTCATCCTCCTGCTGCTGCTGCGCGAGACCTCCGCTACAGCCACGCGACGACGGCACATCACACACACACACACACACACACACACACACACACACACACACAGACACACAGACACACGCGCGCGCGCGCACGTGCACACACAAACACACACTCACACACACCGAAGCGCGAGAGAGAAGCGAAGCGGATGCGGGTCCGTACCTTCCTCCGTTTTGTCTTCTCTTCTTCTCTCCCTCCTTTTATTCCTTTTTTCTCCTCCGTCGTCTGCTCCCTCTCTCCTCCGTCCGGCTCTCTGACTCAGTCTCTCTCTCTCTCTCGCTCTCGCTCTCTCGCTCTCTCTCTCTCGCCCGGGATGCGTGCGCGCGCGCGTCCGCGAGACCGGCGCACCGGGGAGGGAAGGAAGAGGGGAGGGGGGTAGCGCGCGCGCGTGTGTGTGTGTGTTGGGGGGTAAACGGTCAGAGTGTGAAGCGCCGGAGATTCAAACCGAGAAACAAACAACAAACAAACAAACAAAAGAAAACATCGTGGGAACGAAAAAGGAGAACAGAAGAGGCGCGCGGTGCTTTACATCGCTGGAGGCGCGCGCGCTCGGCGGAGAAAAAAAGGGGGGGAGCTTACGTAAAGTCCGTAGAGCGCGAGACAGAGTAGAGCAGGAGCACTGGAGCACCACACACACACACACACACACACACACACACGCACGCAACACCTGCTGCAGCTTTTTCCCTCACCGATCATCCGTCCGTCCATCCGTCCATCCGTCCTCTGATGGCGCTGCGCTCTGTGATCAGCAGCGCGGTCTGCTGTGTGGAGCAACGCTGAGTGTTTATAAGCAGAGCGAGTCAGGAGAACTCAGAGCGGTCCTGATGTACTGCAGTGGGTACTGAGGACGCGGTGTGGGCACTGATACCCGGTAAGACCCCAACACTAAATAATGACCGAACACAAGGGCTTGATAGAACCCTGACCCCAATGCTTAACGCAGCCCTGAGGGTTAACACTGAGCAATAATCACAACCTCAATATTTAATACTGAGCAATAATCACAACTCCTGTAGTTAACACTGAGCAATAACCACAACCCTAATATTTAACACTGAGCAATAATCACAACTCCTGTAGTTAATACTGAGTAATAATCACAACCCTAATATTTAACACTGAGCAATAACCACAACCCTAATATTTAATACTGAGCAATAATCACAACCCTAATAGTTAATACTGAGCAATAATCACAACCCTAATATTTAACACTGAGCAATAATCACAACCCTAATAGTTAATACTGAGCAATAATCACAACTCCTGTAGTTAATACTGAGTAATAATCACAACCCTAATAGTTAATACTGAGCAATAATCACAGCTCCTGTAGTTAATACTGAGTAATAATCACAAGCCTAATACCTAACACCGGGTTATAAACCCAACCCCAATATTTAATACTGGGTAATAAACACAACCGCGAAAGTTAATACTAGGTAATAAACCTAACCTCAATATTTAATACTAGGTAATAAACCCAACCTCAATATTTAATACTAGATAATAAACCCAACCTCAATATTTAATACTAGGTAATAAACCCAACCCCAATATTTAATACTGGGTAATAAACACAACCCCGATCGTTAATACTAGGTAATAAACCCAAACCCAATATTTAATACTAAGTAATAAACCCAAACCCTATATTTAATACTGAATAATAAAGCCAACCTCAATATTTAATACTAGGTAATAAACCCAAGCCCAATATTTAATACTGGGTAATAAACACAACTGTGATCGTTAATACTAGGTAATAAACCCAAACCCAATAGTTAATACTAGGTAATAAACCCAACCCCAATATTTAATACTGGGTAATAAACCCAACCTCAATAGTTAATACTAAGTAATAAACCCATCCCTAATATTTAATACTGGGTTATAAACCCACTCACAATATTTAATACTAGGTAATAAACACAAGCTAAATATTTAATACTGGGTAATAAACACAACCGCAATAGCTAATACTAGGTTATAAACCCACCCACAATATTTAATACTAGGTAATAAACCCAACGTCAATATTTGATACTGGGTAATAAACCCAACCTCAATAGTTAATACCAAGTAATAAACCCAACCTCAATATTTAATACTGGGTTATAAACACAACCTCAATATTTAATACTAGGTAATAAACCCAACCTCAATATTTAATACTAGGTAATGAAGCCAACCCCAATATTTAATACTGGGTAATAAACACAACCGCGATAGCTAATACTAGGTAATAAACCCACCCACAATATTTAATACTAGGTAATAAACCCAACCTCAATATTTAATACTAGGTTATAAACCCACCCACAATATTTAATACTGGGTAATAAACACAACCGCAATAGCTAATACTAGGTAATAAACCCACCCACAATATTTAATACTAGGTAATAAACCCAACCTCAATATTTAATACTAGGTAATAAACCCAACCCCAATATTTAATACTAGGTAATAAACCCAACCTCAATATTTAATACTAGGTAATAAACCCAACCCCAATATTTAATACTGGGTAATAAACACAACCGCGATAGTTAATACTAGGTAATAAACCCAAACCCAATATTTAATACTGGGTAATAAACCCAACCCCAATAGTTAATACTAGATAATAAACCCAACCCCAATATTTAATACTGAATAATATAGCCAACCTCAATATTTAATACTGGGTAATAAACCCAACCCCAATATTTAATACTGAGTAATAAACCCAACGTCAATATTTGATACTGGGTAATAAACCCAACCTCAATAGTTAATACCAAGTAATAAACCCAACCTCAATATTTAATACTGGGTTATAAACACAACCCCAATATTTAATACTAGGTAATAAACCCAACCTCAATATTTAATACTGGGTTATAAACCCAACCCCAATAGTTAATACCAAGTAATAAACCCAAACCCAATATTTAATACTGAGTAATAAACCCAACGGCAATATTTGATACTGGGTAATAAACCCAACCTCAATAGTTAATACCAAGTAATAAACCCAACCTCAATATTTAATACTGGGTTATAAACACAACCTCAATATTTAATACTAGGTAATAAACCCAACCTCAATATTTAATACTAGGTAATGAAGCCAACCCCAATATTTAATACTGGGTAATAAACACAACCGCGATAGCTAATACTAGGTAATAAACCCAAGCTAAATATTTAATACTAGGTAATAAACCCAACCTCAATATTTAATACTAGGTAATAAACACAACCTCAGTATTTAATACTGGGTAATAAACCCAACCCCAATATTTAATACTAGGTAATAAACCCAAACCCAATATTTAATACTGGGTTATAAACCCACCCACAATATTTAATACTAGGTAATAAACCCAACCCCAATATTTATACTGGGTTATAAACCCACCCACAATATTTAATACTAGGTAATAAATCCAACCTCAATATTTAATTCTAGATAATAAACCCAACCCCAATATTTAATACTGGGTAATAAACCCAAACCCAATATTTAATACTGAGTAATAAACCCAACCTCAATATTTGATACTGGGTTATAAACACAACCCCAATATTTAATACTAGGTAATAAACCCAACCTCAATATTTAATACTGGGTTATAAACACAACCTCAATATTTAATACTAGGTAATAAACCCAACCTCAATATTTAATACTAGGTAATGAAGCCAACCCCAATATTTAATACTGGGTAATAAACACAACCTCAATATTTAATACTAGGTAATAAACCCAACCCCAATATTTAATACTAGGTAATAAACCCAACCCCAATATTTAATACTGTGTAATAAACCCAACCCCAATATTTAATACTAGGTAATAAACACAACCTCAGTATTTAATACTGGGTAATAAACCCAACCCCAATATTTAATACTAGGTAATAAACCCAACCTCAATATTTAATACTAGGTAATAAACACAACCCCAATATTTAATACTAGGTAATAAACCCAACCTCAATATTTAATACTAGGTAATAAACACAACCTCAGTATTTAATACTGGGTAATAAACCCACCCACAATATTTAATACTAGGTAATAAACCCAACCCCAATATTTAATACTGGGTTATAAACCCACCCACAATATTTAATACTAGGTAATAAACCCAACCCCAATATTTATACTGGGTTATAAACCCACCCACAATATTTAATACTAGGTAATAAACCCAACCTCAATATTTAATTCTAGATAATAAACCCAACCCCAATATTTAATACTGTGTAATAAACCCAACCCCAATATTTAATTCTAGATAATAAACCCAACCCCAATATTTAATACTGGGTAATAAACCCAACCTCAATATTTAATTCTAGATAATAAACCCAACCCCAATATTTAATACTGTGTAACAAACCCAACCCCAATATTTAATACTGTGTAACAAACCCAACCCCAATATTTAATACTGTGTAATAAACCCAACCCCAATATTTAGTACTAGATAATAAACCCAACCCCAATATTTAGTACCAGATAATAAACCCAACCTCAATATTTAATACTGGGCAATAACCTCAGACCCCAGTGATTAATATTCAGGGACAAACTGAACACTAATGGCTAGTACTGGGAAATATACACAACCTCAGTGGTTAATATTCAAGGGTATACACAACAGCAATAAATTGAACAGTAAATTAAACTTCAGTGGTTAATTTTGGGTAACAACTCCAAACCCAGTTATTAATAATGCATTATAAACCTGACCCCAATAATTAAAATTGAGTAATAAACATAACCCCACTTGTTAATGTTACGTAATACCTCCAAAACCAATGGTTAATAATGGGTAATAAACACAACCACAATGGTTAATAATGGGTAATAAACACAACCACAATGGTTAAAAGTAGGTTATAATCGTAACCCCAATGATGAATATTGGGTAATAAACCCAATCCCAATAGTTAAAAATCAGTGATAAGCTCATAAACCCAACCCAATAGTTACTAAGGTAATATGAATACTGGATGACTACAACCCCATAGGTTAATATGGAGTAATAACCAAATTTCCATAGTTAATACTGGGTGATAGACTTAGCACCAGTAGTTAAGGCTAGGTCATAAACCCAACTCCAGTGGTTAATACTGGGTGGCAAATCCAGTCCTAATGGTTAAGGCTATACAATAAACACAACACCACTGATTAATAACGGGTAATAACCCCCACCCCAAAAGTCAATATTGGATAGTATCTCCAAACTCAATGGTCGGGTAATAAACCTGACCTCAGTAGTTAAAGTTGAGTAATAAACCCAAACCCAGTGGCTATTATTAGTTAACACCTCCAAATCCCATGGTTAACATTGGGTAATAAACACAGCCCCAATAGTTAATATGGGGTTATAACCTAATCTCCAGTGGTTAATACTGGGTGATAAACAAAAGTTAATAATAAGTAATAACCTCAACCCCAATGGTTAATAAACAGTGATAAACACAACCCCAGAAGTTAACAATGGGTAATAAACACAATGCCAATGATTAATAATGGGTAATAAACCTAACCTAAAAGGTTAATGATACGAAATCAGCCCAACCCCAGTGGTTAATAATAGGTAATAAAACCAACCTTAATAGTTAATGGTAGGTAATAACCCTAATCCCAAGGGTTAATAATGGGTAATAACCTCAACCTCATTGGTAAATAATGGGTAATAAACCCAACTTCTAAGGTTAATGATAGGTAATAACCTTAACCCCATCAGTTAATTATGGGTAATAAACCCAACCCCAAAAGTTAGGAACAGGTAATAACACCAAGCTCAATGGTTAATAATGGGTAATAAACCCTACCCCCAACAGGTAACGATAGGTAATAACCATAGACCCAAGAGTTATTAATGGGCAATAAACCCAAACCCAAAGGTTAATTATAGGTAATAACCTCAACTCCAATGGTTAAGAATGTGTAAAAATTCACCAACCCCAAAACTTAATAATGGGTAATAAACCCAATCCTAATGATCTATAATGGATAATAAATGCCACCCAATGGCTAATGATGGGTAATAACCCCAACCCTATTGGTTAATAATGGGTAATAAACCCAATCCCAATGGTTAAAAATGGGTAATAACCCCAACTGCAGTGGTTATTAATGGGTAATAACCCTATATTCAATGGTTAATAATGGATAATAAACCTAACCCCAAAATGTTAATAATGGGTAATAAATGCAATTCCAGTGGTCAGTAATGGGTAATAACCCCAAACCCAATGGTTAAAAATGGGTAATAAATCCAACCCTATTGGTTACTAATAGTTAATAACCCTAATCCTAATGGTTAATAATGCAACCCAAAAAGTTAATAACAGGTAACAAACACTACCCCAAAGGTTAATAATGAGTAGTGAACCCAACACCAATGAGTAATAATGGGTAATAACCCCAACCCCAATGATGTATATTGGGTAACAAACCTGACCTTAATATTAAAGGTTGGGTAATAAAACCAAGTCCTGTGTTTAATATTTTGTAATAACTAATGATTAATATTGGACTCCAAACCCAAATGGTTAAGCCATGATGTGGTAAAGATGATACAGCACATTAAATATTGCATAGACTCACCACCTGCTACCTCACACCTATAATTCCAGTCCAGTTTATTAGAAACACCTACCTTGTTCTTCTACTCACTGGACACTTTAACTGAGACATATCCTTTTAGAATCTCTAACTGTACACCGTCTAGGTGGAGTTACGAGAAAGGGCTTTCTAATAAAGTGTCCAGGGAAGGGTTTAATTTTTGTATACTAGAAAATATAAATACAGTTTTTCCACTCACACACTTAATTATCCAAATACAGTTAAACAGGCACAGAAAATATGACACATTTAACTCTCTCTCTCTCTCTCTCTCTCTCTCTCTCTCTCTCTCTCTCTCTCTGAGTTAAAGCTCCAGGGAGAGCCGTGTCAGTTTGCCTGTACAGC
Source organism: Colossoma macropomum (assembly GCF_904425465.1). Taxonomy (NCBI): domain Eukaryota; kingdom Metazoa; phylum Chordata; class Actinopteri; order Characiformes; family Serrasalmidae; genus Colossoma; species Colossoma macropomum. The sequence continues at coordinate 776,886 of NW_023494785.1, forward strand.
CTTTTTTGTGTCTGGCGGAGTTGTTCCACTTAAGTTCAGTAAAGAAGTGTGAAGACTGTTTCTTCCTGCCTCTGAAGGCTTTTCTAGCACTAACCCAAAGTGGGAATACTTCCATTATGTCATCTCTTAGGGAATACTGGAGCTACACACACAATTACACAGCTGTCTATCAGTGTGTTTTAGTGCAGGGATTTGAAGCAGCAGTGCTGTGGTTACGGGTGTGAGGCTTTATCTCAGTAATAAAGTTTCCACAGGTCATTAAACCTGCCTAACAGAGTTCTCCTCCAGCAGATGGCGCTGTAGCTCTGGTCAATTTAGCTTGGACCCACTCTAAATTAATCTGAATAAGCTGTTGCATCAATTAGAGACTAAAACATAAATAATAAAAGCAGAAAACACATTCATTGAGACGTGTCATGGATCTTATGAAAAAAATTCCAAGTTCTAACTGGTTTAATAATGCTTTTAGGGGGTGGCAGTGAATAACATATTTGCTGTGTGTTCTTTCTCACTGGCGCCACACTGGTGTCAGAAGTGGGATAACACCTCCCACCCCCCAGTGGCCTGGAGAGGAATAGTGCTTTCACAAACTCAAAGGTGGATGGTGGAGAAGACCGAAGCTGGCCAAAGAATGTGAACATAAAAGCAGCGCACCAAGGAGAAAAACGACAGAAAAAAGCAGCACAGCCTCAGCAGCAGAGCCCAGTCAAAGTATGGTGAGCGAGCAGGCAGTGTGGATGCCTGGATGGCAGCCAGCAAGCACCTGCTGGAGGAGCAGATTGGCGACCTGGCGATCGGCAAGTGTGGTTAGCCAGGTGGCTGCTTACTGAAGAATGGATAGACGAGCTGGTGGCAGAGTGCAATGGTTTGGTGGGCCTATCCTGTATTCAAGGAGGTGCAGGAGGGGTTAATGCAGGGGCAGCTCCTCCTGAATGCACTGCTGTCAGAGGAGCTGAGACGGTATGTGCAGCTCGCCACACCAACCAGCCTCCAGTGTGGGGTTGCTGAGGCAGAGAGTCAGAGCTCCTATGCACAGAGTTCTGCCACACCTGGGGACGCAGACATGGTGCTCAGTCTCTCAACTGTGGTGTACCAATGAAAAGGACATGGACCCGAGAGAGGACCTGGGGGTGCATGTGGCCAAGGACCCCTGTGGCAGACCCCAGGGACTCTGCTCAGACTTTGTGATGTCCGGACTGCTGTAGGGAGGCATGTCCATGCAAAGAGGCTCTTGAGAAGCACCATGTTCATGGTAGCAGAGACATTTATTGTAGATAGGTTGTTGTTAGCTTAACACGAGCAGCAGTATTGGTTGTGCTATTCTGTGTTGGGCTGTAGGGTGGTTGGTGTTGGGTCAGTGTCAAGTATAGAGTAGAACTGCATAGCTAGGAATGACCTGCCCACTTGAATAGCGCTGAGCACCGGCTCTCCCTTGCTACCCGTATAATAAAGGAGCATTCACCTTTAATGCTAAGGCTACAACAAATTTGAATTACTATTAATTTCTCGTTCAGTCGCTAACAGAGCCAGCTAAGGAGCTTGTCACATCAGCTTAAACTGAACAGCAGAATTTTTTGCATATTCCCAAACAACCATATGGCGTACCCTTGGGGGAATTACCATAGTTTGGGAACCACTGCTTTAGACTAAAGCATGCTAATTTGGCTACCAATGTTATGAGTGGTTCACATAAAAAACGAAATATGGGGTTTGCATTTTAGAATCATAATCAGTTAATTTCTCATAAACTCACACAGATTAATCGTAGCCAAGCTGTATGGTAGCCTACAGTTTGTGTACTGAATAACTGAACAACAAGAAGTTCTAATTGGTTTAATGATGCCTTTAGGAGGTGGCGGTAACGTATTTCCTGCGTGTTCTTCACACCGTCACCACACTGGTGTCAGAAGTGGGATAATGCCCCCCACCGCCCATTGGCCTGGAGAGAAATAGTGCTTCAACAAACTCAAAGGAGGTCATAATCTGTTAATTACTTTCATAAACTCAAACAGGTTTTCATAGCTACGCTGTATGTTAGCCTACAGTATGAGTGCTGCACATCTGAACATCTCAAGAAGTTCATTCTGAGTAACATTAGCATAGCGTCTTGTATGGGATAAACACGGCGGGCAGTTCAGTCTATGGCCAAAACCCAGCTATTCTGAGGTCAGCTGAGAACCAGTGGTGCAGTCTCATCACTGTTTAGAACCCTTCTGAACCTGTCCAGGTCCTCGGTGTCCTCATGCCAGTTACAGACGTGCTGGGTGCTGATAATGGACTGAAGGCTCGAGGCAATGGCTCTCTTTACCTCCTCTCTCCTTTCTTTTCCACGTTTCTCTGATTTTCTTTCCCCAGTCTCTCTCTTTCCATCATATCTCTCTCCTTACCCCACTCTCCTTTTCTCTCCCTCTTTTTCCTTTTCTCCTCTCTCTTTACCTTTCTCTCTACTCCTTCTTTCTTTACCTTTCTCTCTCTTTACCTCTCCTCTCTTTCTCTGCTCTCTCTCTCTTTCTTTAACATTCTCTCTTTCTCTGCTCTCTCTCCCTCTCTTTACCCCCCCCCATTTTCTCTCCTCTCTCTCATTTTCTTTCCCCAGTCTTTCTCTTTCTTCATGCCCTCTCCCTCTTTCTTTCCATCTTATCTCTGTCATTCTTTTCCCCTTTTCTGTGTTTCTTTTTTCTCCATCTCTCTTTCCCCCAGCTCTTCCTGTCTTTCCCTCCTCTCTCTCTCTTTACCTCTTCCTCCTTTTTCATTTCTTTTTCTTTTCTTTCCCTCATCAGTCTCTAATTCTTTCCGACCTCACTTTCTTTTCTTCCTCTCTCTGTCTCGCTCTGTCACACTCTCTCTTTCCCTCCTCTGTCTGTTTCTTTCTCATCATTCTCTCTTTCTCTCTATCTCTCTCTTCTCTGTCTTTCTTTTTTGCTCTTATCTCTCTCTCTCTTTCCTCCCTCTTGTCCTCCTCTCTCTGTCTCTCTCTCTACTTTTTCTTTCTTTTCTTCCTGTCTTTCCCTCCTTTTCTTACTGTCTTTACTTCCTCTCTACCGCTTTCTCTCCCTCATCCTTCTCTCATTCTTTCTCTTTCTCTCTCCCTCTCTCTCTTTCCCCTCTCTCTTTCCATCACTCTGCCTTTCCTCTCCTTCTCTTCTTTTCCTCTCTCTCTCCTCCATTAAGAATCCAGTCACACAGCAGTGCAGTGGATATTCCTCCATCCTCCTGCTCCACGCTCCAACACACCTCTCTCTCCTTCTCTCTCTCCCTCTCTCTCTGTCCCACTCTCCCTCTCTCCCTCACTCTCTTCCTCTCTCTGTCCCTCTCTCTTCCTCTCTTTCTCTCTCTGTCTCTCTCTCTCTCAGTTGGAAGCAGTAACACTGATAATACATGGTACCTATGAAAACACACCATCTCCATACAGCTCACCACCACTGTGTGTGTGTTTCAGGTGTAATGATTGTCCTTCACACACACACACACACACACACACACACACACACACACACACACATACACACAGTGTCCTCTGTATTTGCATACCTGAGAAAATCAAATTACTAAAATAACTACACTGTCACTGAGAGAGAGCATAGAGAGAGAAAGAGGATGGAGAGCAGGAGAGTGAAAGAGAGAGAGTGGGAGAGAGGGCCAAGAGAGAAAGAAAGGACAGAGAGTAGAGAGAGAAGACAGAGAGAGAACGAATAGAGACAGAAGGAGAAGAGAGAAGGAGAGACATAAAAGAGAGAGACAGAGAAAGAGAGTCTTTAGTGACAGTATCTAAGCAACTACATCCATCTCCATGGAAACAACAGGACCTACCTCACTTCCTGTCTGTGAGAAAATTGTTTAGTTCTTACACAATCTGTGTGAGTGAGTGAGTGTAGGAGAAAGAGAGAGAGAGAGAGAGAGAGAGAGAGAGAGAGAGAGAGAGGATGAATGGACGAGTGTGTGTGAATGGGGGTGTGTGTAAATGTGTGTTAAAAGTATAGTAGCAAAAGGTTGGATGGTTCTTTTCTTCTTTGGTCCAGAGAACACAACGTCCATTATTTCCATAAACAATCTGAAAGGTCGACTCGTCAGACCGCAACACACGCTTCCACTGAGCATCAGTCCATTTCAGATGAGCTGAGCCCAGAGAAGTCGGCAGCGTTTCTGTACATTCTTGTCAACTTGTTTCAGCATGATTTTGTTATGGCTGGTGATAACTGAGTCTTCTAAGAGTTAGAAGTTCCATCAGCTTATTCATAGGATCAGGTCAGAGGAGCCTAAAGAACATTCAACATACAAAAATACTTTACTATTAACTTACCTTCAAGAACAGAACAGACTTTATCATTTTTATCTTCACAGTGGCTGGAAGTGTAAAACCTCACTTTATCCCTCTGGGGTCCACGAACTTGCCCCTGTGTCAAATTCTCTGTTTCTATATCTGTGTCTGTGTCTTTGTGATGATCCAGCTCAGAAATCCAGTTCAAACACTTCCTGAATCTGTAGAGTCGCCCTTTCCATTCCATCTTATCACGAGATCATACGAGACTCACATCCGGAGTTATGAGCCTATGAAGAGGGGCTGAGATACACGTCATCTGCCTCTCACCGTGTGGAACTGGAGGATTCATGTGTCCGTCTACAGTCTGTGTGAAACTGACCAATGGACACTCAGGAAATCACTAAGGACTGACCATCACGCCGGAGACCCTTCATTCTTCGTTCAGTCCACATCGGAGACTCATGTGAAACGGCGTGCAGAGAGTTTACAGCTGCTGAAGCTGCTGCAGCGGGTTTGGAAAGTAGTGATGAAGATAACGGAGCATTTAGATATGAAACATATGAGGATCATGTTATATGAAGAGCCTTTAGAGGAGGGTTTAAGAAGATAAGAACAAATCGAGAGATAATCACCTCAGACCCCAGAGAGTTAAGTAATAATTCAGCGAAATATCTCTATAAATTACTCTCAAATCTAGTCGAGTCCTTTACACTGTGATATCAGCACATCATGAAACACACAGTACCATTCATGTCTATTGGACATCTTCAGGAACCAGCAGAAAGTTTTAATGGTTTATATGGCTTTTTTATCGATGGGCTTGAGGTTTTTGTAGAACATTAGTTTATTTACTGTGTCCTCAGTTGGTGAGAGAAACATCTGCTAGCAGGTCATATAATACAGTCAGTAGCTCATTTAAGGATGTCCTTCTTAGATCAGCTGCTGGCTAGTTAGCTTGACCACTAGCCAAGACTCATTGTTGTATCTGTAAGCTAGCTAGCCCTGAATAAGACAATATTTGGTTCAACACAAGCCTCTCCATTTTTGTCATTTTACACTTTTTTTCTTTTGGCCTTTACATTGTGTGTAAATTTCATGATGAACAGACCAAAAGAAACAACCCAAAATGACTGTGGAAAAATGTCTGGTTCCTCTGACTTACATTACAGGTAAAGTATGTTTTTTCCTTCTCCTGTAAAGTTACCATTTTGGAGATATGAGGTTTTGATCCGACAACAGCGATATGCTGGTTTTGATGGTGACAAGGAATGCTGGTCTATGCTGGTTTTTCTATCAAGGTAATATTACAGTAAATACAAATAACATTAACACAATGTCAATATGCTCCTTTAGCCATTTCCAAACCTGAAGTTCCAGTATTATTTGTATTTATCATCCGGCATCTGGTTTGGCTAATCAATACTTCTTTTAATCAAATCAAGTGTGCTGCTGATGGAATGTATGTAATGTCTGGAAAAATCTGGAACCAAACTTCTTCAAACTAGAAATTCATGTCACTGTTTAGTGCAGTGGTCTCCAACTCCAACTGGAGATCTGCCTTCCTGCAGAGTCCAGTTCCAACCACAACCTGCCACACCTGCTCCAGCTAACCAACCTCATCCCAAGTCCCTGATTGGCTAGAACAGCTCATTGGATACAGGTTGGAGGAAGCTCTGCAGGAAGGCAGCTCTCCAGGACCAGAGTTGGAGACCACAGGTTTACTGTATTTATGTTCATTTGCATCTATTCTGATGATATTTTTTGATTTCACTGGCAAAACACACTTATTGCTAAGATATGGTTTTAAATAACATGCTAAGGTGCCTCAGGTCCACAGTACTGTCCATTCAGTGATGTTACCGCAGGCCATCTGTAGTATTTACAGTCAACTAAAGTACAAAAATAGGAGTCTCCTACATTCTTCAGGCCTAAACAGCCTCCTGTGTAATATGTAGCTTCTGCTGCTGAGAAGTAGAAAACGTGTAATCATTCAGCACAGTTTCTCCTTTTTAACTATCCACCTACCTCGCCATCAGTCATTAGCCACAACGTTTACAGCCAACCATCAACACTGACAGATAAAATCAAACTACAGTTATAAAACAGATAGTTCCAGTCCTAAAATCTGATTGGCTGAACTGCGTTTGAGGCTGATGTAAAATATATGATATACGCACACCGGCCACTTCACAACAACTGAACCCTGTATCACTGCGCCACGTCACCAAAAATCCTTGCTCTGTGAACGGAATAATCTTTGACTCGCATGCTGATGGAGCACCGAGTGTACTGACGAAGTAAGAACCCGGTTCTGTGTAAACTGGGGGCTGACAGCTTATTTTCTTTAGAATTAAACATCACAGGCTTGAATTAAAATACTTATGATATAATTCACTGTAAAACGGCAGCATAAAAGTCTAAAAAATGTCACTCGAATGTCTTACACGCTTCAAACGTCTGTGTTTGTCCAAGTAAAGTCAAACCCAGGCTGAGTCCCAACCGCTCCATACTCCCTAAACAGTGTGCTAGCTATTGAGGTTTTGAAATTCTTGTAGTGCACTCTGCGTCGAGTGTGGATGAGTCTGAGTCCCAAATGTCTGTTTCTTAGCTGTATTTTGCTCTGCTGGGCTGCAGCGTCCAGTATTTAAACTCCTAAGTAGTGCACTACGTAGGGAGCAGGGAACTGTTTGAGATCCAGCCCCAGCGTGAGAAGAGGGCGCCGTTAGACTGGTACTAGATAAGACTTGCAATGATAACTTGGTGGCCAAAAAGTACTTAACAGCAAAGGTTTCTGCATGAGACAGTGCTGTGTTATCGTACGTTCATTATTATATGACAAAAAGTTAAGACATGAAATGACCGCAGTGAACAGCGATGGGCGACCGAACATTCTCTTCATTCAGCGGTCCATGGTTGCTTGGCATTGATACCAAACTCTAAAGGTGTGTTTATGTTGATTATTAACGATTATTCCGAAAAAATGTGTATTTTATAATTTGTGTTGGCCACCATTGTATAAAAGCAATAAGGCACTCAAGGCCGTACTTTACAATTATTTTATCACAGGAAAAAAGGTTTCGCTTGCATCATGCCTACGGACACCCTTCCCTGTGATAAAATCACAGTAATGCACAGCCTCTCTTGGCTTATTACACAGGGGTGCAGGAAGTGGTTTTGATTTCAGGATTGCATCTGTTAAAAATAATAATGAAAATAAAATGTTTAGAACTTTTTAATAATTTAAGTAAATAAATAGAGGTGTGCGGATTCGTTTCGTATTTGTACACTCTAAACATCTGCAGCAGCTGTGCTGTTAAATGAATGCTGTATTTTCACCGAAAACTGCTGGACACTTTGGGGTGAATTGTTCAAACACACACAGGCTGAGGTTCAAAGAGAGGAAGTCTATGCAGAGTTATAGGCTGGTTGTGAGACACAAAGAAGCTGATATTGTATTTTTAATAATATAACATAACTAGAAATATGCAGTTTCTGAAGGAAATGCAGAATGGTTGTGCAGCTTAAATGGTTCTTACTTCCTACTAGGTTGCTAGGTGGTTGCTATGGTATCCAAGGTGGATGCTAAGGTGTTGCTAGGCGGTTGCTACTGTAGCACAGGTTGTTGCTATGGTGTTGCTAGGGGTTTGGTACCAAATCCCAGGTGGTTGCTAAGGGACTTGTAGGCAGTTGTTATGGTATCCCAGGCAGTTGCTAAGATGTTGCTAGGCAGGTGCTATGGTATCCCAGGTTGTTGCTAAGACGTTGGTAGGCAGTTGCTATGGTATTCCATGCAGCTGCTAAATTGTTGCTAGGCAATTGCAATAGGGAGTTGCTAAGTGGTAGCTATGTGTTGTTGAAAACTAATGGGTGTCTATTTGAGGAATGAGGGATGAAAAAACAACACATAGAGGAGTGCAGGTCAGTGTGGCTGTGGATTAGAGCTCCGGGATCTGCAGTGAGTGACTACACGTACTTTGGTGGCCGTCGGTAAGAAGATAGATCCAGAGTTAAATCCTACTGCCTGACTGTGGGTGTGACACTGTTGGGTATCGTGCCACAAATCAACAATCTGATTGGTCGCCCCTCAGTTCATTTGCCTAAAGTTCGTCCAGAACAAGAGAGCAGAGGTTTGATGTGTCAGTTACATGTAATTTGTTGTCTTTTGTGTCATTATAGCACTGTATGATGTTTTGTTTGACGTAAATTAGCAAAAAAAAAAAAAACTCAAATCATTTTTACTTGACATCATCAGTCACGTCACATAAGTGCTGCTTAAAATTTCAGCACCTCCAACCGAAAACACCTTCCCGCATCCCTGACTTATTGGCTTGTTTTGGGCCACAAACAATACAAGTAAATGCGAACAACACAAACACATTCCTAGAGGTAGTGTTGTGGGTGATTTACAGCTGCTGTAAACTTTACAGACGTGGGAGAAATCATTACATTTACTCATACGACTCTTCTCTTTTCAAAAATCTGACTCCTCGTCACACAAGTAGATACAACACCAACAAATATGAAACTAGCAGATGAGCTAATAAAGCGTAACAGGTGGCGGTACATGGACAAGAGGATAATCAGAGACCCCCAGTGTGAAGAACATCTCTTACTGAGCACCTCACGTACAAAGAAACCAGCGCAGTATTTAAAGAATACCGTTTCTCCATGTATACGGTCAGCATGCACAAACATAAAGTTAAATGTGGAGCTGCTGTTTGGACTTTTTGGCTTGTAAGCCCACCACAAACACAAGCCCACCACAAACAGTACTCTTTGATATCTGATTGGGCTAATTAATACTTCATTTAATCAAATCAAGTGTGCTGCTGATTGAATATATGTAATGTCTGGAAAAATCCAGAACCAAACTTTGTTCTTCCAACTAGAAATTCATGTCACTGTTTAGTGCAGTGGTCTCCAACTCTGGTCCCTGAGAGCTGCCTTCCTGCAGAGTCCAGTTCCAACCTGTATCCAATAAGCTGCCCTTAACTCTAATACATCTAATCCAGCCAATCAGGGACTTGGAGGAGGTTGGTTAGCTGGAGCAAGTGTGGCAGGTTATGGTTGGAACTGGACTCTGCAGGAAGGCAGCTCTCCAGGACCAGAGTTCGAGACCAGTGGTTTACTGTATTTATGTTCATTTGGATCTGTTCTGATGATATTTGGTGATTTCACTGGCAAAACACACTTATTGTTCAGATATGGGATTTAAATAATGTGCTGAGGTGCCTCAGGTCTCAGAGCTGTTTGAGATTCAGCCCCAGCATGAGAAGAGGGCGCCGTTAGACTGGTATTACATAAGACTTGCAACGATAACTTGGTGACCAAAAAGTAATAAAAAGCAAAGGTTTCTGCATTAAACAGTGCTGTGTTACACGCTTAAAAATAAAGGAACTAAACTGTACTCTTTGGGAATAAAGGAACTAAACTGTACTCTTTGGGAATAAAGGAACTAAACTGTACTCTTTGGGAATAAAGGAACTAAACTGTACTCTTTGGGAATAAAGGTACTAAACTGTACTCTTTGGGAATAAAGGAACTAAACTGTACTCTTTGGGAATAAAGGAACTAAACTGTACTCTTTGGGAATAATTACTGACCACTGCTCACTGTGGAGAACTACTGCCATCACGATTGCTTTAGTGAAGCCTAACATAACAACGATGACATGCAGTAACTATAAATCATAGTTTACTATATTCTTCTTTATTGTTATTATTATTAGCAACAACCACAACTAATTGGTTCTACTCTTCACTCTACTGTGAACACATGAGAAAAATAAATGAATAACAACTTAATTGACCTCACCATTAAAATCCTCCAGATTTCTTGAACCAGTTCCAGCTGTGTTTGTCTGAAGATGTTTGTGATGGTCCAGTTGGCCGAGAGCTGGACATGCTGAACTGCTGCGTAGAAACAGGCGTCTCTCCGAACACCCTGACAAACCGCCTCACAACTTTTCTGTGCTGCTGAGAAGCTGCAGGCGAAGTTACTCTGAGCCTTTCAGTGAACCTTTTCCTTAAAACAGCCTTTTCAGGTTTGCTGGGTTTCTGTAAAGCACTTTAGGTCTTTGTCTTCAAAATAAAGGTCCTCTACATCACATGAACACCTTATAAAATAAATGTGAGCTCAAATCAAAGGCTGTCTGCTCTCCTTAATGCTGCCTGATCTGGTAGCCATGTGGATCCACATGCCAGTCAGATCTGCTGAGTCCATGAGCTGCAGATCAGACGAAATCAAGGAAAGCTGGGCTGCGTTCAGCCCCAACTAAACGTGGTAAAACATTCATTTAAATAGAAACAGTGGTGCGTTGAACACTCTGTTGTGTTACACAGGCCATTCTTAACGTCCTTCTAGTTTATTCTGTTAAAAAATTACAATAAAATACTACAAACGTGTCTCCTAATGTTTTCAATAGTTGTGTACACCAAGCTGCAGAGGTCTCAATTGTAGAGAGTGTAATAGAAAACATTGCGTTTAAAATTGTTTTAAAATAGTGGGGTTTATATACACCTCGCTGCTGATTGGGTAACACCTCTGACACGCCCATAAAATGAGAGAAAACACACCTCAAAACCCACCACACACCGTTTCACTGTTTCTACCAAACATGACGTTCAACATGGAAAACACTAGCAAAATGAGTGACAACATTTTGAGATTGACCGCGCCCCCCGGTAGGAAAGGAAGTTTCACTGAACAGCCGAGATCATACTGAAAAGAAATACATGGGCACTTATTATTATTATCATTATTTTTATATATGAGACACATTTCAAATGCAGTTTCATTACAAACTGAACTCCAAACACTGAAGTGCATTAACATTTTGGTACTTTACACCTGTGGTCACCAGCCCTGCTCTGAAGATCTACCTTCCTTCCAGACTTTATCTCCAACCCTGATCACCTGATCCTAATTATTGGCTTCAGAAGTCCTTGATTAGCTGAAAGACGTGTGTTAGATTTGGGTTGTGGGTGAAACATGCAGGACGGTCGATCTCCAGGAGGAGGACAGGTGACTCTACATTTATTCCTTTTCCATAAGTGAGGTTGATCAGACAGAACCACATAGACTCACTGCTCACTGTTAATGGTGTGTAAAATGTTAAATAATAATAAAATGTCTGAGTTACTCTTTAAATAGTAGCCATCAAAAAGTATTTTGCTCTTTTAACGTGTGAGCTGTGTGTTTTATTCTGTTTAAAGGTTCTAGCACTGCTTCAGGTCTCTTGTGGTCTGATGTGGAATTTAGCAGATCAGTGCTGCCCTCTAGTGGTGAGACAGAGAAAACTCCAGAGACACAAAAACACCCACCTACACACTCTTGCACACGTTTGTATTTATATGTTTGTAATTTGCACTGTAATGTGTCTAAAAGCTCCTTCACAAACAGTTATTACATGAAATAAGCTGCCTGACGTCTGAGATGTTTTATGTTTTAAAGATGTGGTGAACTATAACTATTAGGTCTACACCAGTACTACAAGGTAGGTGTTTCTAATAAAGTGGCCAGTTAGTGGAAGCACAAGGTAGGTGTTTCTGATAAAGTGGCCAGTTAGTGGAAGCGCAAGGTAGGCGTTTCTAATAAAGTGGCCAATTAGTGGAAGTACATGGTAGGTGTTTCTAATAAAGTGGCCGGTGAGTGGAAGCACAAGGTAGGCGTTTCTAATAAAGTGGCCAATTAGTGGAAGTACATGGTAGGTGTTTGTAATAAAGTGGCCGGTGAGTGTCGTGTTCAGGTTAGTGTCTGTAAGCTGGTTAACAGTCCAGAGTTTTCAGTGTTTATGAGAGAGTTCAGTCGGAGTGAGTGGTGTGTTTGTAGGTGTTTAGCAGTCGTAGTAGTTGTTCTTCATGGCGTACAGCAGAGCAGCATCAGCGTCAGAGAGAGACTAGCAGACAGACAGAGAGAGAGGAGGATTAACCACTAACACATGTAGCTGATCTGTTAAGACATGCTTGACTTTTTTGCTTATGTAGCTTTAGCACTAGAGCTATGAGGCTAATACAAGTAATGAAACCTTATACTCACCAAGTACCTGGGAATCTACAACACTAACCTAAACAGCTGCAGGGTAAATGGGAGGGGCTAAACAGCTGCTGGGGAAATGGGAGGGGCTAAACTGCTGCAGGGTGAATGGGAGGGGCTAAACCGCTGTAGGGTGAATGGGAGGGGCTAACCCGCTGTAGACTAAATAGTGGATTTGTTTAAATGTGTTGGGCTGTTTTTTGTGGTTTAGTTTCCACATGTGGACTGTTTGCACTGGGACATGAATGACATACTGTGAAACGTTTAACTTGCTGATGTGGTTCTGACGGTTTATGTCCAACTGTGTTTTGTCCATTTTTGTAGATAACTGAAAAACTAATGTAATGAACAGCCAAACTGGTCTCACCTGACAGTCAGATCTCACCTCTGATGTTTTCTACAATAAAAGAACAGGACAATAAAAATAAAAGTCCTCAACTCATCCATTTAAACACTGTGTGTGTGTGTGTGTGTGTGTGTGTGAGAGACGTACACGTGGGTATTTGTGCAGGTTGTTGTAGATGGCGTCTGTGGTTCTGATCCACTCTCCCCATATCAGTTCGTCCTCTGTATTCTGTCTGTGCTCCCTGTAACACACACACCAATACATGTTTGTGTAATGAGATATGCAGTAACTCTCGACATATTATATTCATATGTAAACGCAAAGTGTTTGACCTATACAGACAAAGTTTGTAAACAAATTTTTTTTAGCAGGGTTGACAAAGCCAGCCAGCATCGCTTTGGAGTTAAAGCGGCTGCAGGACACTGTGGATTGTTTTTGATTTCTCAATTGGGTTAATATAGCAATTCCAGGTAGTTGCTATGGTGTTGCTAAGAGATATTCCAGCTTGTTGTTAACACATCGCTTTGTGATTGTTGGGTGGCTGGTAAGTTGTTGCTAGGTTGTTGCTGTTCTGTCCCAGGTGGTTTCTATGGTGTTGCTAGGCCGCTGCTATGGTATGATATCCATGGTATAATATATGCTGCTGCGAGTCGCCCTGTAAAGCCTGAAGTAATCATTTAAAGTTAGAGGTGTTGAGTCAGGAGTTTTCACATCACGTGGTACGTCTTTATGTATTAATGTCACACAGGCTCAAAAAGAAGGTCCGGCTCGATGTTTCGGCCTCAAATGGTCTCAAAATCAACATCATTCTGATGAAGATGTGATGACAGTAGTAGATAATTCACTCACATCCTCAGAAGACGCTCCTTCACCAACTTTAGACTGAGGTCTCTCTGAGTTCTCTTTCAATCAGGTTCATCCACTCAGGGAGGAGGGCTGAATCACATGCCACGAAGTGTTATTTGGCATGTTGCATGCAGTTACATATTTCCACCAAAGAGGTCTCCAAATCCCCAAAAACCCTCTGTCTGAAACACTCTGTTAGAGCTCCTGTTTGGTTTTTAAGCCCCTCCTCCCATTGAGCCCAGTATGCTCTGATCGGTCAGCCTCCAGAGCGGTTCCACCCCTGCACGTTCCGCCCCTGTCCTGCAGTCAGCAGACAGACCCTTCTCTCCTGAGCAGCTGTAAACTCTGTGGCTGTTTCTCCAGCAGCGTCGGTTTTGCCGGATCAGTTTGATCCAGAGTGGATCCTGAAAGTCCGATCAGTGTCTCTCCACACGCTACAGCACTGAACACACTCTTCCTCCTCCAGTAGCCGCTGTGGGCTGTGTAAGGGGGTGGAGCTTGCCGGTAGGCGGGCAGTAAGGACTGTGTTACGAGATGATGTCATCCTGTAACAAAGGAAAAGGGCTGGAATTCCAACGAGGCGTTTCAGGCAGCTAAAAAGTGGGTTCTGTGGGAGAGAGTTTCTCCCTCTGGAGGGAACGCTGAGCTTTGGGGCTTTGCAAAACGTTTACATGCACAAAACGCTACATGACACTCTAAAGGAAAAAGAAATACCGGAAAAACATAACAGGTCCCTTTTGAATAAAGTTTAGACAAGTGCGTGTCACAGCTGGTAGTTGGTAATGACTCTTGGGTCTGGATGGTATTCAGAAAATATACCAGAACCTTTTTATAGAGCATTACATTCATGTTTACTTCATATTATACAACACCATTTCCAAAAAAGTTGGGACACTTTGCAAAATGCAAATAAAAACTAAATTCAGTGATATGCAAATCATTTAAACCCTCTATTTTATTGAAAATACTACAAAGACAACAAATCAAATGTTGAAACTGAGAAATGTTGTTGTTTTTTGAAAAATATAAGCCCATTTTAAATTTTATGCCAACAACACGTTCCAAAAAAGTTGGGACGGGGGCCTGTTTACCACTGTGTTTCATCACCTCTTCTTTAACAGCACTCTGTAAGCATTTGGGAACTGAGGAGACACTGCTGTAGTTTAGAAAGTGAAATGTTTTCCTGTTCTTGTTTGATACAGGATTTCAGCTGCTCATCAGTTCAGGGGCTCATTTGTCATATTTTTTATTTCATAATGCACCAAATGTTATCAGTGGTGACAGATCTGGACTGCTGGCAGGTCAGTTTGCCACCCGGACTCTTAATATGGAGCAATGCTGTTGTAAAACATGCAGAATGTGGTTTAACATCATCTTGCTGAAATAATCAAGGCCTTCCCTGAAAAAGATGTCGTCTGGATGGCAGCATATGTTGCCAAAACGTGTATATATATATATATATATATATATAAATGGTGCCTTCACAGATGTGCACATCACCCATGCCATGTGCACTAATGCCCCCTATACCATCATGAATACTGGCTTTTGAACTGTGCACTGAAAACAAGCTGAGTGGTCTTTAGCCCAGAGGACACAGTGTCCATGATTTCCAAAAAAGAATTTCAAATATTGATTCGTGGGACCACAGGACACTTTTCCACTTCGCCTCAGTCCATTTTAAATGAGCTCAGGCCCAGAGAAGGTGGCAGCGTTTCTGGATCCTGTTTATATTTGGTTTCTTCTTTGTGTTTTAGCGTTTTAACTTGCATTTGTAGATGCAGTGATGAACTGTTTTCACAGACAGTGGTTTTCAGAAGTGTTTCTGAGCCCATGTAGTGTTTGTTGCCCCCGTCCCAACTTTTTTGGAATGTCTTGCTGGCATCAAATTCAAAATGGGCATATTTTTTTGAAAAAACAATAAAATTTCTCAGTTTTAACATTTGATATTTTATCTTTGAAGCATTTTCAATTAAATATAGGTTTTAAATGATTTGCACATCACTGCATTTTTTTTTTATTTACATTTTTCACAGCGTCACAACTTTTTTGGAACAACTCCTTACAGCAATTATACAGGCTTATGCCAGGCATTATAAGGTATTATACCTACAATATAATGTCTTATAATTGTGTTTATAAGCACTGTGAATACAGGATTCAGAGGAAGTGCTACTTTGATTCTTTTAGATTGTCATCATAAAGATATAAAGGCATGTTTTTTTGAGAAAACAAATTCTGAGAACCAACATCTCTTACAGTGCTCTGTGTACGAGTTGTTTCTGGGCGTCTCTCTCTCTCTGGGCGTCTCTGAATCGGCCCCTGAGGGCCAGCGCTGCACTCGTCTGACTGGCATTCAGCAGCAGGATGGATAGACAGAGGGAGGACAGGACCTGGGAACTACAAACACAACTGTTTTACTCATTGATGATTTACAGGTTAAAAGCAGAAGGTGGAACAGTTTTTACACAGATCCATTGATACCTCCAGTGAAAGCAGCAGTGACCAGAGAACTGGCTAACCTGCTAAGATAGCTTGTTACAGAAGCCCTAAAGCAGGAGTGTCCACTCCGGGTCCTGGAGATCTACCACCCAACCACAGTCTGTCACACCTGATCCAGGTGATGAATATCTGAATATCAGAGCCAAGTGTGTAAAATCTGGACTGTCCAGAGTGGTAGACCACCAGGAGCAGGACTAAGGACCCCTGTCCTAAAGGCCATGGATCAACATCATGTGATGTTTATCTCATTATCACAGCAAACGGAATGTTGTTAATTATATCATTATCATGACATGTGGGACTTTTATTAATGTGACATTTATTATGTCGTGATAATGCCATAAATATCTCAGGATCTCAAGAAAACAAATGAAAACATCACAGAGTGAAAGCAACATGATCCGAGAACTGGCCAGAGGAAACGTAAATATTACCGACGTAATATTAATGAAATGTATTAATCTGTTTATACTGACGTTGAGAGCTTAAGAGATAATAATTGAATATAAAACATGAAAGCGGTGTGATTATTTTATTTCTACACCACAATCTTGTTAAGTATGTAAGCATATCGTTGCTGTTAGAACGACAAAGTAACTTTACAGAAGAAGCAAAACATATTTATAACTTTACTGTAAGTTAATGTGAGAAGATTTTATTCTTAAGTCATTTTAAACATTTCTACTGCTCTGTTGATCATGAAATGTTCACAGTGTAAATGGAATCTGGTTACAGATTATTTCTATACAGTCGTGTGTAAAAGTTTGAACACCCTCTGGTCAAACTACATATTGTGATGATTTTCTAAGTGACAATAAGTTAGCACACTTAAACATGGCATTTTACACATTACATACACACCGATCAGGCAGAACATTCTGACCACCTCCTTGTTTCTACGCTCATTGTCCATTTTATCAGCTCCACTTACTATATAGGTGCACTTTGTAGTTCTACAGTTACAGACTGTAGTCCATCTGTTTCTCTGATACTTTGTTAGCCCCCTTTTACCCTGTTCTTCAGTGGTCAGGACCCCCATGGGCCCTCACAGAGCAGGTACTATTTGGGTGGTGGATCATTCTCAGCACTGCAGTAACACTGACGTGGTGGGGGTGTGTTAGTGTGTATTGTGCTGGTACGAGTGGATCAGACACAGCAGTGCTGCTGGAGTTTTTAAACACTGTGTCCACTCACTGTCCACTCTATTAGACACTCCTACCTTGTCAGTCCACCTTGTAGATGTAAAGTCAGAGACGATAGCTCATCTGCTGCTGTACAGTTTGTGTTGGTCATCCTCTAGTCCTTCATCAGTGGTCACAGGACGCTGCCCACAGGACGCTGTTGGCTGGATGTTTTTGGTTGGTGGACTATTCTCAGTCCAGCAGTGACACTGAGGTGTTTAAAAACTCCAGCAGCACTGCTGTGTCTGATCCACTCAGACCAGCACAACACACACTAACACACCACCACCACGTCAGTGTTACTGCAGTGCTGAGAATGACCCACCACCCAAATAGTACCTGCTCTGTGAGGGTCCATGGGGGTCCTGACCACTGAAGAACAGGGTAAAAGGGGGCTAACAAAGTATCAGAGAAACAGATGGACTACAGTCTGTAACTGTAGAACTACAAAGTGCACCTATATAGTAAGTGGAGCTGATAAAATGGACAATGAGTGTAGAAACAAGGAGGTGGTCATAATGTTATGCCTGATTGGTGTGTGTGTGTGTGTGTATATATATATATATATATATATACACACACACACACACACACACACACACACACACACACATGTGGTAATAATGACTAGTGGGCTACTTTGTGAACGAATACTCATAATTGTGCAGCCCTAGTTTCAACAGATGTGTTCAGATTTGTATACAGAGTCAGTGGAGAGGCCCACAAGATGATTCAGGGGACCAGAATAAACTTTATATAGGGTCACCATTGCACAAAAACCTTAAAACTTTGATTCTCCATTTTTATTGTTTTATTGCTGTGCAGCTGAAAACGCTTGTTTTATGGGTTAGTTTTTTTGGGTCAGGGGTCTCTGGTCTGATGATGTCACCTGTTCTCAGTGGTCTTCAGGTTAGCCATCAGCACTCTGAGCATGCTCAGTCCGTCACAACGGCGATACCTCACCTGCAGCTGCACACATACACTCCTCCCACTCAGCAGGGCTGCAGAGAGAGAGGGAGAGAGAGAGATTCAGAAACAGGGAGATACAAAGATATATATACTTAAATATATAATATATTTATATATATCTTTCTCACTGAGAAGTACAATCACTATTGACTCATTCAGTCTGCTTAGCTTCGTTATGACAGCGCTATCAGAACAGTGTGTGAGTGATGTTTAATACTCTCCCCTCACCGCGGGTCTTTTCCGTCTCTCCGTACTGAAACGTAATCTTTGATTTCTCAGTGATGTTTCCCACCTCCCGCATCCCACGATGCCCTGCTTCCTTCTCTCCTCTCAGACTCCTGAAAACCACAGATACATACACACACCATCATGGTTTTCAAGTCCAATACTGTACAAAAGTTTAAAAACAGCACCATACTAAAGTTTAGAAACCCTGTTAGAAAATTTAGAATCAAGTCGAGTCAAAGTTTGTTTATATAGCTGTTTTTTTACAGCAGGTGTATCACAAAGCAGCTTTACAGAAAAATCTGGGCCCAAGCCCCCATGAGCGTCGCCAATTAATAGTTAATATTAATAGTCCACAATTAATAGTTTAGATTCAATGTTCAGAAGTTTAGAATCAACATTCAAAAGTTTAGAGTCCACAATTAATAGTTTAGATTCAATGTTCAGAAGTTCCAACGTTGAAATGTTTAGAATCAATGTACAAAAGTTTTGTGCAGCCCTCAAGAATTTCGTTTCACAAGAAGTTTGCTGAGTGTTTAGCAGGGTAACAGGTGAAGACTCACAGTGCTGAGGGCAGCAGCAGGGTGACGGTGCAGTGTGTAGCGATGGTTCTGTCATCAATGAGTCCCATAAACTCAACATACAGATCATCACAGCTGGAGATCACCACCTACACACACACTACACATTACACACCAACACACGGACTACAGTCAAACCAGTATGATGCATCTCCACACAGGTACAGACCTTTCCTCCGGTTCCATCGGTCAGTCGTCCTAACTCATCCAGCCTGCAGCCGGACCTGTCCACAGCCACTACAGACACTGATACCCTGCAGACAAAACACAGTTCATTTATTTAATCCAATCAAAACAGCCATTAAGGGCAAGTTATTCATTTTTCAGTGCCAGGAAAAAAAGCAGAAACACATATTTTACATAAAACCATGCAGAGTCCTCAACAGGTTTAAAGCTTCTCAAAGAATCTTCCATTCTGTTCAGGAGCCTCACTTTCAGCTCCTCAAAGAATCTGCAGACACACCTCCAGAGTTCAGTCTTAGAAGCTGGTTGATCATTTTCTGAAGTAATCAAACACATTCAGTGGTGTTGAGGTCTGGACTCTGGGGTGGTCAGTCCATCGTTCAGCTTCTTTGTTTGATGTGTCCGTCTCCTTTTCTCAGTGAGGTTCTTCTTGATCAGCTACACATCCTTTCAGACCCACAGCGCTGAGTCGTCTTCTCACAGTGGAAGGATGGACAGAAACACCTGTGGATGTTTTCAGATCTGAAGCAGCTTGATTTTCTCCTCTCTCTCAGAGATGAAAGCTTGAAGTGCTGTTTATCTGAACGGGCAGTTTTGGGGTCGACCAGCTCTTCCAGGTGGTTGTTAGGAGACACATTTTCTCTGTAGCTTTAATCAGGTTTTGAACTCCAGTTTTTTTTTTTTACTCATTTTTCTTTGACTCTCAACTTTTCTTCTTTATGCAAGTGTCTTGTGTCTAATATCTTCAGAAATCTTATTGTTACAATAACGTTGCTGTGAGGATTTGATTGCATTCAGCCACAAGAGGGTTAGGGAGGTCAGGTTTAAATTTGGATGAGAAGGCCTGGCCTGGTCAGTATTCCAGTTTATCCCAAAGCTGATCAGTGGGGTTGAGGTCAGGGTTCTGTGGTTCTTCCACATCAAACTCAACAACCTATTTTTTTGTGGAGCTCACTTTGTGTACAGGAGGCGCTGTCCTGCTGGAACACGAAAGGATCTTCCCCAAACTGTTCCACAAAGCTGGAAGCACACGGTTTCTCCAGCGCAACACACACTAACACACCACCACCACTCAGTGTCACTGCAGTGCTGAGGATGATCCACCACCCAAATAGTACCTGCTCTGTGAGGGTCCATGGGGGTCCTGACCACTGAAGAACAGGGTAACAAAGTATGCAGAGACACAGATGGACTACAGTCTGTAACTGTAGAACTACAGAGTGAAACTATATGGTCAGTGGAGCTGATAAAGTGGACAGTGAGTGTAGACATGAGGAGGTGGTTTTGATGTTATATGTTTCTTTTTATTAGGGCATTATTAATTGCTTGCTTATAGTTCATTAATTGTTAAGACACAGACCCTTAAATAAAGTGTTACTGTTACCTGATATCAAACTTACACTAAACCCATAGGAGTAGAGTATAAAATGATCTAAAGGCTGATGTTTATCAGCACTTTTCTGCTTTTCACTTATAGCTGTGCTCTGTTTACTGTCTGCTACCAGGTGCCGGAGACCCTCTCGTCCAATGTGCGGCAGCTGCAGTCTTTATCTTCACTGGTGTAAACAGAGTAAACAAAACTGGACCAAAACGTAAGATGCTCTATGCTGCCCTCTGGTGCAGCATAGAGGTTAGACACCTCAAGCTTCTTATAAGGGCAGAGCTCATTTGCATAACAAACATCCTAATTTACTATTTGATTTTAAACCTTTGTACCTATTTGACTATTCGGATAGTCTGACTGCTTCCTGGTTAGTGTAAGTGTATGTGTTGGTGTGTGTATTAGTGATCATACCCCTGTGCAGCTGCGGTCTCTCCGAGCTCCTGGTAGAATATTGAAGAGGAGACGATAGAGCGAGAGTGAGAAAGTTCAGGGTCCAAATTACCCAGTCCTGCGTTTGGAACCCCATCAGTACACAGCAGCACCTGACACACAGAAAAGCAGGACTTTATGTGGATGATAATGTAGTTCCAATTTCAGTTTAAATGCATAAGTAAGGTCTGTCCAAGCTGTTTTACTAAATTCTTTAATTTAAATAAGCTTTCATAGCTTATTGTCATAATTTGCAGCAAATATATAAAGATTTGGGGAATGTTGGTGACTATAGTGTTTGTTAGCACCATTAGCCTGACAGCTCCAGTTCTAAACTAAAGAAGCAAAACTCGGACATGTCTTGGCTGCTTAACTGCATTTGAGGTTGGAGGAATATCATGTTAATTTGATTATTCACCAAGCTATTCCTTTAAGTACAGTAAAACAGTAGAAACGGTAACTGTTCTACTGTAGGGTGCTGTTCATAAGACTACATAACACCTCCATAAGCTTGCAATGGCAACTGACATAACCTACATAACTTTTTATAAATGCTTATTCCAACAGGCATCACCTGTCATAAAGGTTACTTTAGCTAACTTTGATGAAAATTGGCAAATGTAACCTTTATAGCTCATGACGCCTATTTGAATAAGTATTTAAGAACATTTATGTAGGGTTATGTCAGTTGTCATGACAAGTGCAGGTGTCATATAGCCATATGAACAGCACCCTACAGTAAAGTGTTACCATAGAAGCTTATAATGATAATAGTATGCTGACCTTTGATCCAGGGTGCTTGGAGGCCATCATTATGGAAACCAGAGCAGCAGCTCCCAGAGAAGATGCTCCACTCTCCTGAAGCCTGTGATGGGTTACACAGGAAGTAACATCATCACTATTATGGCTTTAAGATAAGTAGATATATAGCTGTTTTATTTTAAAACTATTAACTCCTTAACAATAAGTGCAGCTTTGAAAACACATTTGGGACTTTTAACTGAACTTGAGCTTTAGACAAAAAACCTTTTTGCTCTGAGTGAATCTACTTTAATTGAGCTCAAAAGCACAGCCAGTACATGACCAGCAAACACAGCTTTGAACAGCTGTTCACACAGAAAATCATCAGATTTTTTATTGCATCACAAAAACATTACTTAAGTGCAGAAAATGTGTTTCAGTAGTGACAGTTCATAATTTCCCACACTGATTTTCAGACTTTGTGTCACGCCTCCCTCCGGCTCAGCAGGGACTGACACTCCTCACACCGTTCAGGACTCCAACTCCAAGAATCCTCTGGGGATCACATGACCATGAACTCTCAAACGCCCACCTATCCATGCTCTTGTTCACCTGATTAATGATTGTTGAGACCTGTTGTGTATATAGTCACTACATGTTTGAGTTGCTTCTTTGTGAAGTACTGTATCAGCCCTCTGTGCATTACTGAGCCTTCATTTCTTAGTTTGACTTCCCGGTTTGTTTTCCTGCTTGTTTTCTCGTTCATGACTTTAGTCTGACCCCTTTTGACTCTGTTTGCTCTTCCGTGTATTTGACCCTTTGCTCGTGTTCTCCTGTTCTGATTTAGTCCAGCCTTTATTGCCCCGTTTGCCTGTGTATCGATCTTTGCCTGTTTTTTTTATGACGATTCTGGATTTGTCCTTATTAAACGTTTTCTGTGAGCATCTGACTCTTTCCAAAGCCGCCACACTTTGGGACACATTTCCTTAAAAACAAAGGGATCTAACTGCTCACCATGTGGCCATGAGGGACAGGGATGCAGCCTCACTTCCTGCTCTAAAATGCAGGGTCGTGGCTAAAACAAGGCTCTGCCTACAGATTAAAACTCTTTGTGTGTGTGTATGTATAGTTGGAGTAGTTACTTGTGAATCTCCATCTGCAGGCTGGCTTGACTCTGAGAGAGAGGAGGCGGAGTCGGAAAGCTAAGCCCCGCCTCTTTGAGGTATTCTTTGTCAGACAGTTCTCCTCCTTGAAGAACTTGGGACGGAAGCTCACCAACACTGTGCATTGTTACCTAACAAAGCACACACATCAAACTTTTCATTAATGAAATTCTGTAATTTTCTACAACAGTAATAGACACAGGAAGTAATTTTACTTATTAAAACTTCAAAAGTGACTGTAAGTAAAAAGTAACAATGCAACAAAATGTTCGATAGCTTTGTATAGAACCTCATTACTACATTACATTTTTTCCTTTATGAGTGTAATGTTACTGCAGAGGGTTATAAATGTCTGATCACTGCAGGTTATAAGTATGTTTTGCTGAAAGTTATGGATACCTTATACCTTATCACTTAAGGTTATGAGAACCTTATCGATTAGCAGTGCCGTATCATGGAAGTCACAAGTAACTTGTCACTGAACATCAAGAGAACCTTATTCCTGAAGGTTAGTAGTACTTTACCGCTGAAAGTGATGAGTACCTTATTAATGAGAATTAAAAGTATTTTATCACTAAAGGTTAAGAGTACATTATCACTAAGCAGTGCTATATCAGTAAAAGTTAGGAATACCTTATCACTGACTGTTAGGAGTGCCTTTTTACCGAAGGTTAGGAGTGCCTTATCACTAAAGGTAGGGAGTACTTCATCATTGATGGTTAGGAATACCTTATCACTGACTGTTAGGAGTGCCTTTTTACTGAAGGTTAGGAGTGCCTTATCACTAAGGCTAGGAGTGCCTTATCACTAAAGGTAGGGAGTACTTCATCATTGATGGTTAGGAATACCTTATCACTGACTGTTTAGGAGTACTTTATAACTAAAGGGTAGGAGTATCTTATCACTGGCTGGATAGGAGTACCTTACTAAAGGTAGGGAGTGCCTTGTCACTAAAGGTTAGAAGTGCCTTATCACTGAAGGTAGGGAGTACTTTATCATTGATGGTTAGGAGTGCCTTATCACTAAAGGTAGGGAGTGCTTTATCACTGACTATAGGGAGTACTTTATCATTGATGGTTAGGAGTGCCTTATCACTAAAGGTAGGGAGTGCCTTATCACTAAAGATAGGGAGTACTTTATCATTGATGGTTAGGAGCGCCTTATCACTAAAGGTAGGGAGTGCCTTATCACTAAAGGTAGGGAGTACTTTATCACTGATGGTTGGGAGTGCCTTATCACTAAAGGTAGGGAGTGCCTTATCACTAAAGGTAGGGAGTGCCTTATCACTAAAGGTAGGGAGTGCTTTATCACTAAAGGTAGGGAGTGCCTTGTCACTAAAGATAGGGAGTACTTTATCATTGATGGTTAGGAGCGCCTTATCACTAAAGGTAGGGAGTGCCTTATCACTAAAGGTAGGGAGTACTTTATCACTGATGGTTGGGAGTGCCTTATCACTAAAGGTAGGGAGTGCCTTATCACTAAAGGTAGGGAGTGCCTTATCACTAAAGGTAGGGAGTGCCTTATCACTAAAGGTAGGGAGTGCTTTATCACTAAAGGTAGGGAGTGCTTTATCACTGACTATAGGGAGTACTTTATCATTGATGGTTAGGAGTGCCTTATCACTAAAGGTAGGGAGTGCCTTATCACTAAAGGTAGGGAGTGCCTTGTCACTAAAGATAGGGAGTACTTTATCATTGATGGTTAGGAGTGCCTTATCACTAAAGGTAGGGAATACTTTATCACTGATGGTTGGGAGTGCCTTATCACTAAAGGTAGGGAGTGCCTTATCACTAAAGGTAGGGAGTGCCTTATCACTAAAGGTAGGGAGTGCTTTATCACTAAAGGTAGGGAGTACTTTATCACTGATGGTTGGGAGTGCCTTATCACTAAAGGTAGGGAGTACTTTATCACTGATGTTTGGGAGTGCCTTATCACTAAAGGTAGGGAGTACTTTATCACTGATGTTTGGGAGTGCCTTATCACTAAAGATAGGGAGTGCCTTATCACTAAAGATAGGGAGTGCCTTATTACTAAAGGTAGGGAGTACTTTATCACTGATGGTTGGGAGTGCCTTATCACTAAAGGTAGGGAGTACTTTATCACTGATGTTTGGGAGTGCCTTGTCACTGAAGGTTAGGAGTGCTTTATCACTGAAGGTTAGAAATGTCTTATCATTAAAGGTGGGGAGTACCTTATCATTGACAGTTAGGAGTGCCTTATCACTGATGGTTAGGACTGACACTAAAGGTAAGGAGTATCTTATCATTAAAAGTAAGGACAATATTATCACTTAAGGTAGGGAGCACTTTATCCTTGATGATCAGAAGTGCCTTATCACTGAAGGTTAGGAATATCTTATCACAAAAGTTATGGAGTACTTTATCATTGATTTTTAGGAGTGCCTTATAACTGACAGTTAAGAATATTTTTTTACTACAAGTACAGTATACCTTATTACTAAATTAGGATTAGGAGTACCATATCACTGAAGGTTAGGAATATCTTATCACTAAAGGTAGGGAGTACCGTATCACTGATAGTTAGGAGTAACTTATCACTGGAGGTTAGCAGTAACTTATCACTGATGATTCGGAGAACTTTATCACTGACAATTAGGAGTATATTATCACTAAAGATTAGGAGTACCTTTTCATTGAAGGTTAGGACTACCTTTACTGTAAGCCCGGATAAGTTGCATTTACTTAAAAAAAACTGAGGAAACCGGTTGCCTTAAAAAAATAAGTAATGTGTAATGAAAACGAGTTAGAATAACTATAATTTTACTTTACTGTGAACATGGCCACTGACCAAAACAAATGCTCACTTGTCAGCATAAAGAACGATGACCTTCGCTCTTAGCTAACTAAACAATGTGAGGCAGCTGAGTAAAGCATATATAAAAAAACATACGTCTGAGGAAAGGCAGCCTGGGTGGAATGAAAGCACACTGACGGTGAGTAAAACAAAGGGAAATAAACACTCAGGATGCAAATAGATGGAGCCAGGAGCCAATGGGAAAGACATATGTTTTATCTAATAAGATCGTGTTAACAAAACAAACATGTAACTGTATTTCACAGCTTACTTAGCTTCACTCAGTTTCACACATCTGTTCAGCAACTTTAATGAGAAAGAAACAATTAAAACCAACAGAAATGTCGTCATTTTTTGAATGTGGGGTTTCAAAGTTGCCATAGCAACAGACTAAACTAAATAGCAATAAGTTAATTCAACTCAAAAATGTCATTTGGGTGTACAAAATCATCAGAAACGTTCCCTTAACTTAAAATTGTTGAGTAATATGTAAGTAATACTGAGTTTTATGTACAACAGACTTAATTTATTTGAGATAAAACAAAATGTGGGATTACAGTGTTGTGACTAAAAGTTAGGAGTACCTTATCACTAAAGGTTACAAGTACTTCATTGCTGAATATCACAAGTACCTCATTACTGAAGGTAAAAAGTAGACTACTGCTGAGGGTTACAAGTACCTTGTCCCTAAAATCATGAGTACTTTATCAACAATGGTTATGAGTACTTCAAACCTGAAGGTCATACGTGGCTTATCACTGAAGGTAAAGAGTACCTTATCACTGAAGGTAAAGAGTACCTTATCGCAGGAGGTTAGGGTTACCTCATCGCAGGAGGTTAGGATTACCTTATGGCAGGAGGTTAGGGTTACCTTATGGCAGGAGGTTAGGAGTACCTTATCGCAGGAGGTTAGGATTACCTTATCACAGGAGGTTAGGAGTACCTTATCGCAGGAGGTTAGGAGTACCTTATCGCAGGAGGTTAGGAGTACCTTATCGCAGGAGGTTAGGATTACCTTATCACTGAAGGTAAGGAGTACCTTATCGCAGAAGGTTAGGGTTACCTTATCGCAGGAGGTTAGGGTTACCTTATGGCAGGAGGTTAGGGTTACCTTATGGCAGGAGGTTAGGGTTACCTTATCGCAGGAGGTTAGGGTTACCTTATTGCAGGAGGTTAGGAGTACCTTATCGCAGGAGGTTAGGAGTACCTTATCGCAGGAGGTTAGGGTTACCTTATCGCAGGAGGTTAGGGTTACCTTATGGCAGGAGGTTAGGGTTACCTTATCGCAGGAGGTTAGGGTTACCTTATCGCAGGAGGTTAGGGTTACCTTATGGCAGGAGGTTAGGAGTACCTTATCGCAGGAGGTTAGGGTTACCTTATCGCAGGAGGTTAGGATACCTATCACTAGTAAAGAGTACCTTATCGCAGGAGGTTAGGATTACCTTATCACTAAAGGTAAAGAGTACCTTATCGCAGGAGGTTAGGGTTACCTTATCACTAAAGGTAAAGAGTACCTTATCGCAGGAGGTTAGGATTACCTTATCACTGAAGGTAAAGAGTACCTTATCGCAGGAGGTTAGGTTACCTTATTGCAGGAGGTTAGGAGTACCTTATCGCAGGAGGTTAGGGTTACCTTATCGCAGGAGGTTAGGATTACCTTATCACTAAAGGTAAAGAGTACCTTATCGCAGGAGGTTAGGGTTACCTTATCACTAAAGGTAAAGAGTACCTTATTGCAGGAGGTTAGGATTACCTTATCACTAAAGGTAAAGAGTACCTTATCGCAGGAGGTTAGGGTTACCTTATTGCAGGAGGTTAGGATTACCTTATCACTAAAGGTAAAGAGTACCTTATCGCAGGAGGTTAGGGTTACCTTATTGCAGGAGGTTAGGATTACCTTATCACTAAAGGTAAAGAGTACCTTATCGCAGGAGGTTAGGGTTACCTTATGGCAGGAGGTTAGGAGTACCTTATCACTAAAGGTTAGGAGTACCTTATCGCAGGAGGTTAGGGTTACCTTATGGCAGGAGGTTAGGAGTACCTTATCACTAAAGGTTAGGAGTACCTTATCACTAAAGGTTAGGAGTACCTTATCGCAGGAGGTTAGGGTTACCTTATTGCAGGAGGTTAGGATTACCTTATCACTAAAGGTAAAGAGTACCTTATCGCAGGAGGTTAGGGTTACCTTATTGCAGGAGGTTAGGATTACCTTATCACTAAAGGTAAAGAGTACCTTATCACAGGAGGTTAGGGTTACCTTATGGCAGGAGGTTAGGAGTACCTTATCACTAAAGGTTAGGAGTACCTTATCACTAAAGGTTAGGAGTGCCTGTTGGTTAGGAGTATCTTATCACTAAAGACTTGGAGTACCTTATTACTATGGTTAGGAGTACCATATCAATGAAGGTTAGGGGTACATTATCACATTTGTTTAGGAGTGCTTTATCACTAAATGTAAAGAGTATCTTAGGGGTACATTATCACATTTGTTTAGGAGTGCTTTATCACTAAATGTAAAGAGTATCTTATTGCTGAATATCACAATTATCTAATTACTGGAGGCAAGAGGTAGATTATTGCTGAAGGTTACAAGTACCTTGTCCCTAAATATTGTTAGTAACTTATCAATGATTATTATGAATATTTTATTGCTGAAGGTCATAAGTGACTTTTCATTGAAGGTAAGGAGTACTTTATCGCTGGAGGTTAGGAGCACCTTATCACTGACGGTTGGCAGTACCTTATCACTGAAGGTAAAGAGTACCTTATCACTCAGGTTCAGGAGTACCATATCAATAGAGGTTATAAGTTCTTATTATTGACGTTAGGAGTACCTTATCATTAAAGGTTGGGGACCTTACCACTGACTGTTACAGGTACTTTATTGCTGAATATTACAAGCACCTCATTACTGAAGGTAAGAAGTAGTCTGTTGCTGAAATTTACAAGTACCTTGTTCCTAAAAGTTATCAATATCAATGATGATAACGAGTACTTGATTGCTGAAGGTCATACGTATCTCACCCCTGAATATTAAGAGTAAGTTACTGCTGAAGTTTAGGAGTACTTAGTCACTGACTATTTTAAGGGCCTTATCCCTGGAGGTTACAGGTACCTTTTTCCTGAAGTTTTGCCTAACCAAGGTTATGAATACCTCAGGTCCTTTGAGAGTTTGAGTGCCTTATAGCTAAAGGTTACACATACTTTGTGACTAAAGGTAAGGAGAACCTTTTCACTCATTACAAAAACTTTATCACTGAAGTTTAGGAGGTTCTTATCACTGACACTAACAAATACTGAAGGTTTTTGAGTATGTGCAATAAAAAGGCACTCATAACTTTAACACTGAAGGTTGTGAATGCCTTGTTAATGCAATTAGGAGTATCTTACCAAATGAAGGTTACAAATACTTGGCCACTAAAGTTTTAAGTTACTTACCAGTTGAGGTTACAGGTACTTTTTCCTGAAAGTTACAGGCTCCTTTTTCCTGATGCTTATTAGTACCTTTTGGATGCAGGTTACAAGTACTTTACCACTGAAAATGGTAAGTACCTTACTACACTGCAGGAGTACCTAATAATTTAAAATTGCAAGTACCTTATCGCTTAAGGATACATGCACCTTATTGCTGATTCTTACAAGGTCCTTATCACTCAAGTTTCAAGTTACCTTATCATTGAATGTTACAAGTCCAATACGAAGCTCTGCATCCCTCTCACCCAGAGTCTGGACACACTGCAGCATAGCTTCCTGCACAGACTACACACAATCACACACATTCAGTCAGCTGTTTGTAAAAAACTGAAACAAATAAGGATGCTTATGGCTGTTTTCTGAATTGCAAATACCTCTGTTTATGAAGAATATGCATTCACACATGGAGAAACAGATTATTTAGCAATATAATTGATTCATAGTCAACAGCCCAGTGTAACTCACATGGAGACGGGATCTGCATGTAGCATTACTCTCCACTTCAACCTGCAGCAGGAAGTGCAACATAAGACACTTTAACTCATGAACCAAAGTATTTATAACAGATAAACAGGAGAACTTAATTCTAAATGATATACAGAAGTACACACAAATATTTGAAGAAAAGATTAACAAAAGTAACACAGAAAGAAATAAAAAATTTAATTAATTCTTATATAAATATGTATTTTTATTGAAATATTGTACACTGAGGTGCCAGTTTACACTTGTCTGCCATTTTATCAGGCACACCTGAGAGTGCAGGCATTTATTAGATACATAATATGTATTTTTGTGTTTGGGCACAAGTAGGCTGTGAAAAATTATGAAAGCAATGATTATCTTTTAATAAACCTTTGAAAAAGTAACTATTTAAGATTAAAAAATGAAATAACCGGTAAATATAATTGGTGGTCATCCAATTACTGACTATACAGTTTATGTTGTTACTTTTCTTCATAATGTTTTGTGTACATTTTTTTCATTTCTTTCTATGATCTAGTAATGCTGGAGATAATAGCTGTACGTTTACTGATTTTCTAATTTTAACAATATTTCTGCTCAAATGCCAATCAAACGCCTGTTCTTTTTTCAGTCCATCATCATT
Organism: Colossoma macropomum; assembly: GCF_904425465.1. NCBI lineage: Eukaryota > Metazoa > Chordata > Actinopteri > Characiformes > Serrasalmidae > Colossoma > Colossoma macropomum. The sequence goes on from NW_023494785.1 coordinate 807,127, forward strand.
TATGGCTGAACTACACAGTAAAAACTCACTTTACAATACACACATACCTGAGTGCTCATGGAGTGCGAAGTACAGATACAGAATATGAGCAGATTTCCATCCAGCGATTGACCCTTAAGGTCAGGAGTCAACAAGAAGAGCAAGTCCTCATAGCCAGTGGGTGGGCCTGGGGCAGGGGAAGGGGCGGGGCTCCAAGACTGACAAAAATAACATTCTTTTACCTAAAAAAAGAGAGGCGTGAGACTTTTACTGCAAGCGTTAGTCTAACACAGTGCTCTCCAACCCTGGACCTGGAGATCTACCTTCCTGCAGAGCCTAGTTTCAACCACAATCTGCCACACCTGCTCCAGATAATCAGACCTCTTCCCAAGTCCCTGATCGGCTGGATCAGATGTTTAGAGTTAAATGGGGGTGGGGCAGTTTATTCGATACAGGTTGGAACTAAACTCTGCAAGGTAGCTCTCAGCACCAGGGTTGGAGACCACTGGTCTAAAAGGTAACTTAAGTATTTGTTGAGTTTTGCCAGCATAAGAATATGTGTAATTGTTTTACACCATTTGAAATTCACTGGCTCTTTATGTTATGAGAACATTTAATGATGAATGGACCAACAGAAATCATCCAGAATTACTTGGAATAAAATCCTGGTAACATGTTCTGAATGTTTATAAGAACATACAAACACACTCAAAACAATGAATTCATCAAAATGATTTTACAAGGCATTCTAAATATGTGTAAATATTTATGTATTGATTATACATTATATATTGATTATGCATTATTATATGTTAACATAATGCATTATAAGTAGTGTTCATAATGTTATATTGTCATATTGTCATAGTCAAGTTATTGCCATAACTTTTGCTCAGGCTACACTCCATGTTTACATTTTTTCCCCAGTATGTTAAATTTAGCAAATAAAGTTGCAATCATGCATTAAAATGTGCAGTAGCATAGGATGTGATAACTTATTTACAGTTAGATCAACAATCAATGAGATTCGTTCAGGGGTTCACATTTTGCATATGAATATATTTTAACATGTGCATGGAAGCTTTAAGTAAAGTGACAGAATTGATGTGCTTGTCGTTATGGGAGGAGATCATTATTGATACATATATTATGATTACAATTATGATTGCAATATAATGTGTTATTAACACTGCTTATAATGCATTACATTAACGATCCTGTTTAATAAACATGGCTATAAAGTGTAATGTGTTTTTATAAGTATTGACGAACACATTTATGGTGTTTTATGGATTTATGAATGTGTTCATAGGTTCTTATAGACATATTCTGTGTTGTGTGTTATATGTGTGTGATTTGTACCGTGTTATCATACGTGGACTCAAACACTGATCCACACCCTAAGCAGCATGATGGCTCACCCTGCATACGCTCACCTACACACACACACACACACACACACGCACACACACACACACGCACACGCACACACGCACACGCACACGCACACACGCACACACACACACACACACACACACACGCACACGCACACGCACACACGCACACACACGCACACACGCACACACGCACACGCACACACACACACACACACACACAAAATCAGTGCAGAGATAATTAACATTAACCCTTAGACATCACAGCTTATCACCAGCAATAACAGAAACAGGCTGTAAAAGCAGCAAAATAATAATAAATAAATAAATAAATAAATAAATAAATAAATAAAAGAATGAATGAATAATAATATATGTCTAGATCTTTCAGGGTATATTTTAACACAGAGCAGGTACTATTTGGGTGGTGGATCATTCTGAGCACTGCAGTAACACTGACGTGGTGGTGGTGTGTTAGTGTTTGTTGTGCTGGTACGAGCGGATCAGACACAGCAGTGCTGCTGGAGTTTTTAAACACTGTGTCCACTCACTGTCCACTCTATTAGACACTCCTATCTTGTCAGTCCACCTTGTAGATGTAAAGTCAGAGACGATAGCTCATCTGCTGCTGCACAGTTTGTGTTGGTCATCCTCTAGTCCTTCATCAGTGGTCACAGGACACTGCCCACAGGACGCTGTTGGCTGGATATTTTTGGTAAGTGGACTATTCTCAGTCCAGCAGTGACACTCAGGTGTTTAAAAACTCCAGCAGCACTGCTGTGTCTGATCCACTCAGACCAGCACAACACACACTAACACACCACCACCACGTCAGTGTTACTGCAGTGCTGAGAATGATCCACCACCCAAATAGTACCTGCTCTGTGAGGGTCCATGGGGGTCCTGACCACTGAAGAACAGGGTAAAAGGGGGCTAACAAAGTATCAGAGAAACAGATGGACTACAGTCTGTAACTGTAGAACTACAAAGTGCACCTATATAGTAAGTGGAGCTGATAAAATGGACAATGAGTGTAGAAACAAGGAGGTGGACTTAATGAAGTGGTGTGTCTCTGTAGGGGAGACCAATCCCTCCCTGCCGTTTGGCTGTCTACAGCCAATTTAATGCTAACCTTGGAACTCATGTATTGTTATACTTTAAAAACGTATCAAAACTAATTAAATAATAATAATAATAATAATAATAATAATAATAATAATAATACAATGTGAAAACACTAAGCTCTTCATACAGAATGGAAATCTAATATAAATGTAATTTTAATTCATTGTTATATTTAAATAACAGTAATAATTCAAGACGTCTAACGGTTATGGTAGTTCTTATAGCTTTATGAACATTAAGGAGATTTACTCACCCTGCTCTTCACCTACAAGCTTCCCAAGATTAACCAGGAGCACGTTGGGGTTGCCAGGCAACGGCTGCTTGTTATCATCTCCTGCTGGGATCACCACCACCACCACCACCACCATCATCATCAGCATCATCATCAGCATCATGTTCTGGACCCATAATACTCAAATAGCAACATTTTCCCCACACAGGATGATCAGTTTCACTCGTTAACACAAAGATTAATTAAAAGAACAAAACTTTCCCCCTTTATCTCAGATGTAGTCAAACAGCCAAGACGTGTGTGATATAGATATAAGGAGGGAGACATGGGGCAGGTAGGGGTGGGGGTGTGGTAGGGGGGGTTCATGTTCTCTTCAGTGTTTTAATTGAATAATTTGATTTCAAACACATCCAGACTTCTTTGTTGTGACTGGTTTTGACCAACATATCGTCGCTGTCAGTATCTCCAAAATGGTAACTCTAACTACAGGAGAAGAACAAAACCTTCCTCACTTTGAATGCGAGTCAATGTAAAGAGATTTTATTCCAGATCAGTCTGGAGCATTCCTATTGGTCCATCCATTATGAATTTTTGAGACACTGTAAAGGGCAGCTGGTACTTTCAAACAAAAAATGGTTTGTTCCAACAGCAGCTAAATATTTTATTTATATCTGTAATTTACAATGGAAGTTACCTCATACATCGCCACAGTACCAGAAGCCATGTTTGGCGAAAACCAAAGAGTGAAGAACCTCAGAAGATCAAAAGAACCTCATACCAACAATGAAGCATGGTGGTGGCAGTGTTATTGTTTGGGGCTGCTTTGCTCGCCAACTTGCAATCATAGAATGGACTATGAATGCTCTTTCATACCAGAGAGTGACCGAGGAGAACATGGGGCCATTTGTAAAAAAGGTAAAGCTGAAAAGGTGGACCTTTCAACAGGATAATGATCCCAAACATACAAGTAAATCCACTAGAAAAAACTGGAAGGTTGTGGAATTGGTCTAATCAAAGCCCAGATCTGAAATACATTAAGTGCTGTGATGGGGGTTGGGGGGGGGGGGGTGGCGTAGGGGGGGTCAGGGGGGTTGAAACAGATGCCATGCAAGAGTTTGCCAAAAATTCTCCAAGTAGATGCTGGAAATTGTTAGACAGTTATTGAAAATGCCCACAAAAAGTTGTTTCGGCGAAAGGGGGAAAAAATCACGTTTTTATGATTTATTTTGTTACTAAACATTTATTTATACATACTGTTTAACTGAAAATCAAATACTGATATGTCCACAAGCATTTCATTAGATGTACGTCTTCACATGACTGTATATGGACACTTAATGGATCAATTATTCTTTTCATCTTTATAGCAGTAACCTCAAGAAAGTGCTTCAGCTCAGCCATGTTCTTGTGAACTGGTCTCTTGAGGTCATTCCACAGCCACTGGGTCACTCCAAAACTTGTAGTAGATTTACTTCAATGTTTAGGTTCATTGTCCTGCTGCATCTACTGAGCTTCAGCTGGAGGACAACCACCCTGACATGATCCTGTAAGATACCTTGATAACTTTAGGAATTCTTTTTCCCTTAATGATGGCTGTCCAGGCCCAGAGGAAGTTAAGCAGCTCCAAATGTTGATGCTCCCTCCATCATACGTCACTGTTGAGATGATGTCTTCATGTTGGTATGCAGCCCTTTTACACTATACGTTGTGCTGTGTGTTCGTCCTGAACAAGTCAAGCTCAGTTTTATCTGTCCACAGAACATTTTCTAGGTGCTCTTTGGCAAACTTTAGGCATCCAGCAATGTTTTATATTTTTTTGGAGAGCAGAGGCTTCCTCCATGGTGCCCTCCCACGTTTTTTGTAAGGTAGACTTTTGGTCAGAGATTTTACCCAGTTTGAATGATTCCTTCAAGCCTTTAGCTGCAACTCTAGGGTTCTATTTCACTTCATCGTGCCTTTGGAGTGATCTTGGCTGGACGCCCACTTCGACAATTTAATTCCACATCTCTGCTGTGTAGCTGAGCTGAAATCCTGTCAGACCCATAACTGATGAACTGGACACTTCTTAACTTTTGAAAGTGTAAATGTGTAAAATGTTTTGTTACAAATTGAAAACTGGAATATTTAAATGAAAACTAAATATCGATTGATCTTTTGTTTGAGGTAACGCTTAAATGTTCAAGGTAATGATGTTTTGCATACCGTTTAACAGCACATTCTTAATGTAACATCCTTAACAATAATTAGTACAAAACACTTATTATATGAGTCAGGCATCAACAGTGCATCTCCAACCCCCCCAAATCTAAAATGACCTAAAATTACTCCAGTGGTCTGTAGTTTCTGATGGATTTCTGACACTGTATGATAGAGGTCCATGAAAAAAAAATGGACAAAATACCATTATAACTATGCTCATGTACTTTAGTGCATGTTTATAGATAACAGCATGTCATATAGAAACATTATAATCAAATTATTACTGAAGGTAATAACTGTAAGTGATGATTTAGGCAGGTAGCACCAGGCTAATTGGTGGGGTATAAGCTTCTGTTGCTTACTGGCTACATTAGTCTCCAGTGCTAACACTGAAGAGTCAAACATGTCCTGACTGAGTGACTGTATTTGGGGTAATTTTGAGTATATTAGATGTTTTGCTGAACTGTCTCTGTAAGTGTGTAGTGTGTAGTGTCTGGTGTGAGCTGTACTTTCTCAGACCTTCAGAAACAGACGAACTGCTGCCACTCAGACGATCACGGCCCGACTGAGAGGAAGAGGAAGGCAGAACGCAGCCGTATTCTGGGAGTCGCTTCAAGAAGGACGGGCGCGGTGGAGGAGGCGGAGCCGCTGCTGTAACGACAGAGTGTTATGGTGTTAATGGAAACCCATATTGCTGAATTATAACAGTTTTTTTTAATGTGCTTATGTGGTTTATTTAGGCTACAACAAAGCACCAAGTCAAATTTCCATTGGACAGTAAAGCTGAACTAATCTAATCAAACTGCCCAGACCCTCAGTTTTCTCTCCATGATAGGTGGGGATGGTGACATTGTTGGTTAATATTATTTTGCCCCACAAAGTCCCACAGACACACTCCAAAATCTTGTAGAAAGCCTATCAGAAGAGTGGAGGCTCTCATTAATACATACTAGGGGTGCGGGAAAAACTCGATTCTTAGATGCATCGCGATGCGGACATGAACGATTCTGAATCGATTCATTCAACGTCAAAAATCGATTTTCTAAATATTTAATTTATAACGTAGTGTTGACGGAACGCAAAAGGCTGAACTGGAAGTGGGTAAGTGCAGCGCCCGGACAGTCTGTGGCACATAACAAAAACACTACTGGATCAGTGAGAAATCCGACCGGCTCCCTCTGCATTAAAGCCAGGTTAGGTCAGGAGTCACAACACAAATGATAAGAATTTTGCCTTTCAACGAAGTCAGACCACCTTGGGAGCCGCAACATTTAATGCCCAGTATGTCTCAGTGTGTACTAATGTAAAAAAATATAAACGAGAGCGCAGATTTACTTCGCTCTGCTTTAAGCTTTAGCTACAGCCGCTTTCCTCCCATCTCCGCCAGAAAACTTTTCTTCATAACTAGAAGAGTTTCTTGTAAAATGTCTCAGCATGCGGCTGTTTTACGAGGCTGAAGTCGCTTCTCATTCGCCAGTTTCTCGTTCTAATTTTCCCGTTCCACCTTAAATTCTGCCTTAGGCGCCGAATGTAACTGCTGCACCATTTAAGGTGGAACGGGAAAATTCGAAAGAGAAGCGAGTTCATTTTCGCAACTTTTTAGAGAAAGACAGTCTCTCAGCAGATTAAACCAACCGCGCTGCTTATAAATGCGAATAAGTCTCCAAATGTTCGTCTTAAACTGTTTCTTTGTTCGCTACTGGCGAGGCCAGACCTCGGGGCTGTGTGACCTGCTGTCTGCTGTCTGTTCTCAGTCGTTGAGAACCAGGGCTTTCGCGTTATGCTGCACACTTTGGAGCCGAGATTCAGCGTCCAGTCTCGAAAACACCCCCCCACTCTCTACAACGAGACCAAAAGGACGGCTGTAACGCGCTGCGTGGACACCCATTACCGCTGGACCTTATTTCAGGGTAACAGCGCATTTTATCGCAGATGAGTGGCAGCAGCGTCTCTGAATGAGAGCCTTCTAGTTCACTTGCCGCATCACTTCCATTTGTTTTATTAATAAAAGATATTTTAGATAATTAAAGCAAAGTATTTGTAATGATCTGTAATGCATTTACATTATGGATCATTACAAATACTTTGCTTTAAAACTACCAAGTCCTCAGACAGTAGGAAGATAGAAATCCTGTATAGAGAAAAATATGCATCGATAATCGTTTTATAATCGCATCGCAGCCTCTGAATCGTAATTGAATCGAATCATGAGGTGCCTAAAGATTCCCACCCCTACTACATACTAATGCTCTTGGGAATGGGACGTCCACCAAACTCAGATAAGTGTGATGGTCAAATGTGGTGGCCATATACTGAATGTTATGTACTTTATGGATCCTACACTATATGGCCAAAATGATCACACATATGTAAGCTTGTTAGACTCCCCATTCCTTTTGCTGCCTAACTCGGAGCAGCGTGAGAGGCTTGGGGGGGACAATCAAGAATACCCAGGCAGTCCTGTGATTTGAACCTACAGACTTTAAATTGGTGGGTCAACTCTTTCAGCACTGGGCTACTGGCTGAGATATGATGAACCTTGCATAATATGGCAAGCAACACAACCTAACAAGCTGAAAAACTATCAGTGTTGATTTCGAGTTGATCTTAAGTGATTTTAAGCCTGGACAGCTGTAGGGACGGCTCTCACATGACAGCAGAACAGAGTGTTTGACAGTCTTTAGTCATTAAGATGACAGAAAAATCAATTAAGCTAGTGAGTGTCTTAAAAGAAAGGTCTGAATTTATTCAAGTAGCAGTGTCGTTATGTAGTGTAACGCCGACCACGGCAGCAGGAAGGAACAAGCAGGTCCACACAGAACAGCACAGTCTTACTCCACTGTAGTCATCTCTGATGCTGTCGTTACTTAGTGCATTAAAGAAACTTCGAATCTCCAAATTAACAGGACTTTGAATGATGAGAGTGCCGCTTTATGCCACACACAAGATTTCAGCTAATTAAGGTCATTATTAAAAGTAATAATGCACAAAAGTGATTCAAAACAAATAAAACATTCTTACTTTACTACAGTCAAACTAATTAGACACTAATCACTAGTTACAAACTTACAAACCCGCACGTCCAGCTTTATTTGCTGTGTACCCAACTATAAATAAATAAATAAATAAATAAATAAAACACCATATAAGTGTTGCTGACTGAACAAAACCGCTTATCTCTAAAATAGCAACTTTACAGGAGAAGGAAAAAAAAAATCTTGATTTTTAATGGTAGAAAAATGAAATAAGGATATTTTGGACCATTTTATCAAATCTAAACCTGATGTAAAGGGTAAGGTAGGAAAAAAATGCCAAAAATGGAGACACAGCGATAATGTTGAAATAAATTAATGAAAATACAAGAAAAAGCATCCAAAAATCAACATTAAAACTTTACTTTTCATATTTTTCCATATACTTTTCCATATTTGTTTTTCATTTACATAAATACTGATAAAATATATATATATATATATATATATATATATATATATATATATATATATATATATATAAAAATAAAAAAATACTTTGTTTGTTTCATGTATTACATTATAGAGTAGACATATTTATTTACTCTCCCACTGACCTGGTATCTGGGTTCTCTGGTAGTTTGGGGGGCTAAAAGGTGGGTTCCAGTGTTTGAGGTCGGAAGACTCTTTCTCCAGTTCAGGCGATGGCAACTCGTAGATGGATTCACTCTCTGAGGGCGATTGGGGCTTTCTGATTGGCTTTGGTGCAGGGAGGGGCGGAGATCGGGTGTGGCCAAGGTGTTTCCTCCAGTTAGGTGGAGGTGAGGTTACTGAGAAAGAACAAATCAGCATTATCATTCACACACGCCAGTGATGGAGTGGGTAATCAGGAGAGTTCCCAGTGGGCTGGTAGTGTTTTGAGCCGGTTACTGTGAGTTAAGGTATAAACTCACATATAAACTCGCATATAAACTATAAATGTTACGTCCAAGTGCACATCTGTAGTAATTTAGGGTTTAAACCACGACCCTGACTTCTCAGCTTGAATGATGTAGCAGTTGCATTCAGATGCCTGTACAGCCTGTACAGAGCATAACTGCTGTACTTTTTACAGTGGATGGAAATTGAAATAAGATCAGCCTCGAGGCAGGCTGTTAAGAAGAGCCATTTTGTCCTTTAAACAAAAATCAAACCGCCTTGGGAGCCACAACATTTTATGCCCATTTTACCACCTTGGCTGTAAATCTGTCTCAGTATGTGCTGATGAACTAGTATAGGATAAAAATATAAATGAAACACAAACTTACTTTGCTCAGCTTTAAGCTGCAGCTCAGCTGTAGCCGCTTTTCTTGCATCTCCGGCAGGAAACTTTCTTGCAAAACGTCTCTCAACGTTTGACATTTTACGAGCCTGAAGTTGCTTCTTATTCTCCAGCTTCTTGTTCTAATTTTCCCGTTCCACCTTAAATGGTGCCTCAGGTGCCAGAATGTAGCTGCTGCACTATTTAAGGTGGAACAGGAAAATCTGAAAGAGAAGCTGGCGAATGAGAATCTGACTTCAGTTTCATGACTTTTTAGTGTTTGAGTTTCTCACTGCAGATTAAACGTATCAGGAAACCAGCTGGAGTGATTAGAAATGCAAATAAGTCCATTCATCTCCAAATTATCGATGTTCATCTTTAATCTCTCTCTTTGCCGTTTCGTTAGCTACTAGCTAGGCGAGACTGTTGTCTGTGTTGCTATGGTGACCAGCAGTCTGCGCTGATCTTCAGGGTTAAAGGGTGAATCAGCAGTTCTACATTAACTCCAGAGTTTAAGACCATTTATTGTTAAACTGTGTTGAACGATCAGCAGAGCTTTATTTTACTGTAAAGGAGGATTATTTTAGTTTTACCTACAAATCTGATTCAGCTGTGGAGCCTCAACAGGGCAGTGAAAGAGCCGCATGCAGCTCCGGAGCCACGTGTTGCCGACCCCTTTGTGTAGTTGATGAAAAGGACAGAATATTGCTGACACTCCACTGACCAGATAATGATATGATTGTAGTGGTTTGTGTGTCTTTATCTCCTGTGGTATAACGCTGATTTAGGGTAATTATAGATGTCTGGATTGGTTATTGCAGTTAATAACACATAATCAAAGATAACTTACTAATCTGGTACGGATCAACACCTCCGATCAAACTGACTTTTTCTCGATATCTTGATATGGAAGTCGTATCTGGCAGTGACTGCTCGTACACAGTATCCTGAGAGATTGTCACCGAAATGTCTGCAGGATGCTTCTTACAGGTTTTGTGAATACTATCTATAGTAGTGATTGCAAGGAAGTTAATGTAGCTGAGAGAGAGAGAGAGAGAGAGAGAGAGACAGACAGAGAGACAGACAGAGGGAGAGACTCACCTGTGTGTGGGTTTGGTGTGTGCTGTGGCTCTTGCAGTAGAGACAGGAGATTCACGTACACAGGGGTGGGTT
>NW_023494785.1:822500-925000 GCF_904425465.1 Colossoma macropomum
GTTAAGATGTAATCAGAGCGGTTCAGAGTGGTTCAGAGTGGTTTGGTGTGAAACGCTCTGTTCTAGATAAACTGACCGTGTCAGAACTGTTCACAGTGGTGGTGATAGGAACCAGACGTCCACCTCTAAAAGCTCCTCACAGAAAGTTCCTACATGAAATGGTTATGAATTCACTGCCTGATGACTGAGACGCTGTTTTATGATAGTTTAGAGAACTTAAACTCCATTCATGGTGGAGGGATACATGCAGGGCGCTGTTAGGCAAAATAGTCCCCAAAGAAAACTTATTATTTCAGATTTTCCACTATTTTCCATCATCAACATTCCATATAAACTCAGAAGACTCGTGTAGGTTCACTGGTGGTTCTGGATAGTAAATAAAATGTCTATATTTGTGTTGTAGTCATGGCGACCCCTGGTTCCTATCACCACCACTGTAAAGACATCTGAACCATTTCACACCAAACCTCTCTGAATCACTCTGTTTACATCTCACGCTCAGTTATGCAGGATTTTTGCTTTTACATGTTCATTACACTAATTAAGCCCAGCAGAAAAGGATTCATACTGCAGAAATAATTAAAAATATTTTTCCTTCATTTTTAAACTTCGAAATGACCCACAACATAATAGGAGGGATAAAAAACTGTCTTATCTTTTAAACTGTTTTCACTTTTGAACCTTTGCCTTTAAGAATTGAAGTTACTTATTAGACATGAGCTTAAAAGATCTCAGTTGAAGAAGAAAGTTCCTCCCTGATCCTTTTCAGTGCAGTAATAAACTCTCTGTGCAGGTTTGGTTTATTGTAAAGCAGCTCTGTTATGACGCTCTGTTTATATTTATCTTCATGTTCAAAATATCTTTCTTGGTACAAAGAGCAGGTTCTAGATAATGAATTGACAGATTTCTTTTTAAATTATTGTTAAAAGCTCATATTAAGGCTCATTTGGTCCAAAGGTGCTTTAAACAGCTGAAAACTTTGAGTGCTGACATTAAAACAAGGGGAGAAAGTGGGCGTGGCCTTTAGCTTTATTCCCAATCTAGCACAGTCATGAAGATGCACACTGTGATACTGTTTTCCTCAAAATGAAACTGATTAGCTTTAATGTGGTCTGTAAAAAAGTGGAAAAACAACAACAAAAAAAACATGATCGTATTAACAACAGGATGCAGAGTTAGTCATGAAGTGGGTGGAGTCACCTGCTTTGAATGACAGCTCATCAGACTCCTCCCCAACATAGTCATACAGAGCTTTCACTCGCACTCCTCCAATCATAACCCTGAGAGAGAGACAAGAGTGAGAGAGAGAGAGAGAGAGACAGAGAGAGAGACAGAGAGAACAGTGAGAGAGAGAGAGAGAGAAAGAGAGAGAGAGAGAGAACAGTGAGAGAGAGAGAGAGAGAGAAAGAGAGAAAGAGAGAGAGAGAGAGAGAGAGAGTGTATCAGTATTTGTCTCCATTAACTGCACAGAGTTGATGTTGTTGTTTTTGGCGACCCCTAGAGGTGCACTTCCATAAGGTGTTACTGTGCTGAAGACCACACTGAGAAAAGCAAATAAGACATTATTGTCCCTCTGCTGTTTATTTACCTGTGCAGAGGTGTTATCAGTGCGTTTTATTCACCATAACACTCTATACATTAGGTCACTGTTCACTGCAGTCAGACACTGATTGTTTATGCAGAGTCTGCAAAGTAAACATCAGTAAGTACTGAACTGCAGGTACTGCACTGTAACACACTCACAGACTCTACACCTCTAATTCATCTGTTTCCTATACAGTATCTGCTGTGACTGAAGCCCAGACTTACTGCTTTACAGATTCATACAGCTTTTATCACTGTCAGACTGTCAGGAATGCTGTGCACTACCGCACTCTAGTGGTGTTTAATGGTAGGACAAAGATTATTTTCAGGCATATCTAGCAGCTGCTACTTGTGAAGGAACGTCCACTTCTGCAGTCAAACATGAACTCTCCCTGCTAAAGTCCAGAACAGAAACCCATCCAGGGACAACCATGGTGATGGTGATGATGATGGTGGTGGTGATGGTGAGGTGGTTATGGTGATAGATGATAAAGACGATAGTGATTGTGGTTATGGTAAGATTGATGATTGTGTGATGATAGTGATCATGGTGGTGATGATAATGCTGACGATGGTGAGATGGTGATGTTGTGGTGATGGTGATAATGGTAATTATAGTGATTGTGATATTGATGATGAGGGGATGGTGGTTAAGGTAATGATGTGGTGATAGTGATGGCAATGATGACAATGGTTATGTTGGTGATGATGGTGATACTGATAGTAGTGATGATGAAGATGATAATGATGGTGGTTATGGTAAGGATGATGATTGCGTGATGATGCCGACAAGAGTGGTGGTGATGAGGGTGATGGTAATGATGTGGTGTTGGTGATGATAAGGACGATAGTGATGGTGATAGTGATGATAATAGCAATGGCAGTTGTGGTGATGATATGATGATTGTAATGGTAATAATGATGATCATGATAGTGATTGTGTGATGATAGTGATGATGGTGATGGTGAGATGGTGGTGATGATGCTGACGATGAGACGGTGACGATGGTGATGATGATGAGGGTGATGATGGTTATGGTAATGATGTGGTGATAGTGTTGATGGTGATAATAATGGTGGGTATGGTGATGTGGTGATCGTAATAGTGATGCTGGCGATGATAATGATGGTGGTGATGGTGATAATTAGGATGGTGATGGTGATGATGGGGTTGACGGTGATGGGGTGAGAGTGATGGTGATAGTGATGATGGTGGTGATGGGGTGAGGGTGATAGTGATGATGGTGGTGACGGTGATGAGGGTGAGGTGATGGTGATAGTGATGATGGTGGTGACGGTGATGGGGTGAGGGTGCTAGTGATGATGGTGGTGATGGGGTGAAGGTGATGGTGATAGTGACGATGGTGGTGACGGTGATGAGGGTGAGGGTGGTAGTGATGATTGTGATGAGGGTGATGGTGATGATGATGGTGGTGACGGTGATGAGGGTGAGGTGATGGTGATAGTGATGATGGTGGTGATGGTGATGGGGTGAGGGTGATAGTGATGATTGTGATGATGGTGATGGGGTGAGGGTCATAGTGATGGTGGTGACGGTGATGAGGGTGACGTGATGGTGATAGTGATAATGGTGGTGAGGGTGATGGGGTGAGGGTGATGGTGATAGTGATGATGGTGGTGACGGTGATGGGCTGAGGGTGATAGTGATGATAGTGGTGACGGTGATGGGGGTGAGGATGATAGTGATAGTGATGATGGTGGTGACGGTGATGAGGGTGATGGTGATAGTGATTGTTGAGATGACGGTGATGTGGGTGAGGGTGATGGTGATGATGGTGGTGACAATGATGGCGATGGTGGTGATGGTGAACATACGTTTTCTCGTCTCCTGTCAGTGGCTTTGGCTTCTTCCCATGTTTCTTCTTCTTAACAGGAGGAACCCACTCCTACACACACACACACACACACACACACACACACACACACACACACACACACACACACACACAGTATTAGATTTGACCATTCAGTGATTTCATTGATGAACAGTACCTTTCACACCCAGCTCACCTGCAGTGAGGGCCAGTCGGTGGGCATGCCTGGACCACGGTTGTTCCTCCACCAGCGCAAGTCCTCCTGCTCACAGATGGACATCAGAGTGTGGTGGAGGTCACTGTAAACAGCCTTCACACTGCAACACACATTTACACTCTTTATTCAGGTCCACAAACTAAACTACACAACAAAAGGCAAATTTGCTCAAATCCATCAATCATCCAGTCAGGCACAAATCAATATCTCTGTTTGGAGCCACCTAGTGGTCTATTACACAACCCCTTTCAAACATAAACACAGAAACACTGTTTATTTACTCATGTTATTTTCAGCCCCACACAGACGCAGACCTGTCGTTGTTGGTGACATCGAGGTGTCTGTGGATGGACAGGAAGGTCTGTTTGAGGAAGCTGATGCGTTTCCTCTCCTGCTCCTGTGATTGGTCAAACACCGCCTCCATCTCCTCCATGTAGCGCGGGGCGTAGCCCGTCACGTCCTCCAGAACCTTCTCATAACGTTCACGAGCCTAAACACGCAAACACAGATGTTCCTGAAGCCATCTCGTACCTGCAGAGTCTCAGGGGTGTGTTGGCTGGTTATTCATCACTAGAGGTCAGTGTTTCTCACTCCTGGACCTGTCAGTGTTTCTGATCTAAATGTTTCAAGAGATTTAATGAGCTGAACAGCTGAATCAGGTGTACTAGAGCAGAAAAACACTAAAACCCTGAGTGAGCTGATTCATTCATCTGAGTTGATTCATCTGAGATGATTTGTCTGCGTGAGTTAATTTGCAAGTGTGAGGTGATTCATCTGATTGAGCTAATTTGTCTGAGTAAGCTGACTCATCTGAGTGAGTTGATTTGTCTGAGTGATTTGATTCTTCTGAGTGAGCTGAATTGTCTAAGTTAGCTGATTTGTTTGAATGAGCTGATTCATCTAAGTTGATTTGTCTGAGTTGATTCATCCGAGTGAGTTAATCTGTCTGAGTGAATTGATTTGTTTCGGTGAGCTGATTCATCTGACTGAGCTGGTTTATCTGAGTGAGTTGATTCATCTGACTGAGCTGTTTACTCTGAATAAGCTGATTCATCTAAGTGAGCCAATACTTTTGAGTGAGCTGATTCTTCTGAGTAACCAGCTCACTAGACGAATCACCTCACTTAGATGATTCATCTGAGTAAGCTGAACAACCTGTGTGAGCTGATTTGTCTGTGTAAATTGAATCATCTGAGGAAGCTGAATTGCCTAAGTGAGTTGATTCACCCTAAGTGAATTGATTCATCTGAGTGAGCTGATCTGTCTAAGTGAGCTAATTCATCTGAGTGAGTTGATTCATAGGGAGCAAACAACCCTGCTTTGTAGGGCAATATTTTTGTTGAAGGAAACTTGACAAAATATTATGTTGTAATGTATAATTATTATTTTCTGTACTGTCTTAGAAAGGTGTCTATTTCAAAGCTATAAAATGACTGTCAACCTCATGGATCAAATTACCAGTTTAGTCTCTTTAGACAACAGGAGTCATATGGTTATCTGAAACGACTCAGGGGTGTGTTTATTTTTGGATCTAAGACACCATGAAATGAATGCGAGGGGAACAGGGAGCCTCAGCGAGCTGAATTATCTGAGAGACCTGAATCATGATTCATGAGTGATTTGATTTGTCTGAAGGAACTGATCAGTCATTAGTGATCTGAATCATTTGAGTATTTAATTAATCTCAATGAGTTGATTTGTCTTAGTGATCTGATATTTAGTTGAAGTTAACTGATTCAACTAAGACAGCTGATTTGTTTGAGTTGATTTATGTAAATGATTTGATTTGTCTGAGTTGATTAGTCTTAGTGAGCTGATTTGTTTGAGTGAACTAATTTGTCTGAGCTACATGATTAGTTGGAGTCGATTCATCTTAATGAGCTGATTTGTTTGAGTGAACTAATTTATCTGAGCAACATGTTTAGTTGGAGTTGATTCATCTAAGTTAGTTGATTCGTCTGAGTTAGTTGATTCGTCGTAGTGAGTCGATTGTCTCACTGGGCTGAATTGAGTGAGTTAACTCACTTTGTCTCGGTCCTGTGTGGCTTTCTCACGGGCCTGCTGGATCTTGGCGAGCATGTGTTCCTTGAGGTTGGGGTTGTTTTTGGCCTGCCGTTCTTTATCTAGAGCACTCTGCTCCTTCTCACAGCATTTATGATACGCCTGCTGAGCGCTTTCCAGCTAAACATCAAAACAAACACAACAAACACACAAACCATCAGTCACTGAGAAAAGCAGTCTTCCCATAACTATACATAATTCATAACTTTAAAACTAAACGCACACTCAGTTTATATCACAACCTACATTTAGAGTCAGTTATTCATTCAGCCTAATGAGAAACTGTAGAACAGACTCAGTTTATATCACAATACCTACATTTAGAGTCAGTTATTCATTCAGCCTAATGAGAAACTGTAGAACAGACTCAGTTTATATCACAATACCTACATTTAGAGTCGGTTATGCATTCAGCCTAATGAGAAACTGTAGAACAGACTCAGTTTATATTTGCACTGTAAATGTTTCTGTTCTTCACCTTCTTCAGTTTCTTCACCCAGGGTTTCTGAGCTCGTGCAAACGCCGTCTCAAGGTCATATGTCTCCCGGAACCCAAAGAACATTTTCCGCTGGAATGCCTCCTTCTGCCACGTGTGGATACGCTCTTCATCCTCCGAAACGAGGGAGTGAGAGATGGACGAATGAAGAACAGACAGACGCTCAGCGGAGGAGAAAAAACTCTGAAACGCCCGCATGAGGGAGCCATAGAGTGGCCCTGAGAGAGAGAGAGAGAGAGAGAGAGAGAGAGAGAGAGAGAGAGAGAGAAAGAGAGAAAGAGAGAGAGAGAGAGAGAGAGAGAGATAATGCAATAGTTTGGCATATAATGAAGTTCCACCAGTTCTCCTGCCTAATCCAAATGTACACATTTTAATTTCAATTAGCTTCTTTAGCTTCAGCACCGGAGCTACGAGGCTAATGTAGTAACGAGTAATGTAAGTTTATATCCCTCCAATTAGCACAGTGTTAACTGCTCACATCAAGCTGTGTGGAGCTGTTCAGTATCTTGATTAAGTGGTTCACTTAGCCTCCCCCCCTCTGTTTTGTGCGTTCTCATTCTAGGGGTAGGGTGTCTCGATTCTTGTTGAGATAGAGAGGTAGGGTGAAGTGTTGGGGCTACATGACCCTCCAAACGGAGGTTTTTCAGAGACTCCAAACAGAGAGATATGGGGGAAAAAGGAAAACTGTGAGAACAAGAGACCAAAGAAACACACAAATGTGAGAATTTTCTCTTTTAAAAAACTACAATACCCTGTGAGAACAGCGCCCCCTTTTACTTTGGGTAAGTCGTTACACTCACAAATGAGTTAACAGGTTAATGGATAGTGTTTAATTTTGGGCACAGAGTGAACGAAGCTTACTGTTATTTTGTTTTGCCACTACAGAAGTATGTATAAAATGTAATGGGTTTAATGGGGCATGATGATTGGTTGGTGAGGCATCGCCCCACTCAGTCACCCCTGATGGTGGGCCTGTTTACTGTTTCCTGGGACTATAAAAATAAGAACACAACCTATGCATCAACAGATTCTGTCTCTAACTGTACCCCAGCAAGGTGGAGCTACAAGAGAGAGGTTTCTGATAAAGTGGCCAGGGACCGTGTGTATACTCACTGGAGTCTGCTATAGTTTTCCACTTGCTGCTCCACTCTTTCAGCTGCTGAGCGTAACGTTTCTCCACTCGCGCTCGGTCCTTGAAGCACGCCACAATGTCCTCACACACCTGGAAGGCATTTTGAGTCCGCTGCACCGTCTCCACATAGTTACTGGGCTAAAGGAAACACACACACATGCATCTCACTCTGTATCCTTCTATAATCTGACTCTGTAGCTGGTTGTAGCTGGATTTTGCTAGAGGAGGGTGTGGACTGTAAATCGTGCTGTTATGTTGTTGCCGTTTGTCTGTGAATCTGATCTGTTTTCCTAGTCCAGAAAAGTTTGTCCGTGTTGTTCCATGATTCAGTCCGTGTCTTCTGCTCTTACCCACTCATTCCGGTCCGTACTCCATTCCACATCTTCAGGATCCACTCTTTGTGTGACATCACATGATGGGAAAGAACAAAGGAGACCTCCTCGGCTTCACTAGCAGCTTTTTGTGCATGTGCTTCAGCTTGTTTATTTGCTCGTCCTGTGTTGTAGATTACTCTAGTTTGGCTGTTGACTCTGAGATTAGCCTAGCGCCACTGAAACTTGTTAGCCTCTTGTATATTTTGTGTACATTTTCCTCTTTACTGTATATTTTGTGATGCTAATCCATAATTGAATCTGTTGCTCCGATCTGATGTGAAGTTTCCACACCTGAGCTTCAGTTTGACCTCTAAACATTACCCACTATGGCTGCTCATAGAATACATACTTAAAAACAATGGTTTTCAAGAGTTCTTTAGTAAAGAAAATGGTTCTATATAGAACCATGATCGGTCAAAGAACTCTTTGCGTGCTTAAATGGTTCTCTTCATGGTGAAGTTCTTCTTCAGATTGATGGAGAATGTGCTGGAGATGGTTCTATATAGAATCTTTTTGAAAATAATTCTGTATAGCACCTAAAAACATTCTGCTATTGTTACAGGCTTGACATTGTAATAACAGCAGAACGCTTTTTGGTACTATAAAGAACCATCTACAGCATTTTCCATCAACCTGAAGAATGATTTCACCATGAAGAGAACCAATTAAGCATGCAAAGTGTTCTTTAAGGGTCATGCTTCTAAAACTGAAAAATGACAAAAATGAGATATGACAAACGGAGTTACAACAGCAGTGATATATTCATGTGTTTGTTTAAAATGTTTTTTGTTTGTAATGCACGGAAAATAAAAATATACAAATGTGTCACCTTTGTAAAATAAAGTTCTTTACATCTTAAAATATATGCATCATTTACACTGATCACATTATTTAAGGAAAAGAGCATGAACTGAATTCAAGATCTGCACATCAGGAGCTTCATGAAATGGGTCTCTATGGCTGAGCAGCTGCACACAAGCCTAAGATCACTATGCTCAATGCCAAGCGCCGCCACTGGACTCTGGAGCAGTGGAACCGTGTTCTCTGGAGTGATGAATCAGCTTCTCTGTCTGTCAGTCTGATGATGAATCTGGGTTTGGTGGAGGTCAGGAGAACGTTACCTACCGGAATGCAGAGCCAACAGTACAGTTTGGTGGAGGAGGGATGATGGGCGGGGCTGTTTCTCAGGGTTTGGGCTCCTCAGTTCCAGTGAAGGGTGATGTTGATGCTGCAGCACAAAGGCATTTTACACAGTTATCTGCTTCCAGCTTTGTGTCAGCAGTTTGGGGAAGAGCCTTTCCTGTTCCAGCATGACTGAGCCCCTGAGCACAAAGCAGCTCCATAAAGACATGGAGTGACCAGTCTGGTGTGGAGGAACTCCAGTGGCCCTCACAGAGCCCTGACCTCAACCCCACTGAACACCTTTGGGATGAGCTGGAACGGAGATTGTGAGCCAGACCCTCTCGTCCAACATCAGTGTCTGACCTCACAAATGCTCTTTAGACTGAATGGACTCTCTCCAAAATCGTGTAGATTCCCAGAAGAGTGGAAGCTGTTATAGTCGCAAAGGAGGGCAACTCCATAATAATGCCTATGACTTTGGAATGGGACGTCCAACAAGCTCATATAGGTGTGATGGTCAGGTGTCCATATAGTGTACATTATGGTAGAATATACTAATGTTGAATATCACATCATTTTTAATTAATAATAGTCACAACCAAGAGCTCGGAAACAAACAAACAAAAAAAACTTCGCTCTGAGCAGAACCTTTCTGTTCTCACGTTCCAGGGCCACCATAATGTTTCTAAACTGATTAGAACAAAAATTGGTGACCTCTGTTACTTTTCAACAGGCTGTATTTCAAACTAATATCATAAAATATTAAGAATTGAAAGCCGTTAGAAGTGGCTGATGCTGTTGATCCAAAGACAGTTGAGAGTTTGGAGATAAAACATAAATAATCAGCTTTAATTTCAAACTCTTTTTCAGTTTTTTGCTACACGGAATAAAAATTAGCATCATTAATCACTAAACGAGACTTCAAATGACAGATTCTGTCCCAGAACAGAACGATTACGTTTCTGACTGAAACACCTGTATATCAAGTATTTCCCAACGGCTCAGCCAATCAGATTTTAGCACTCCTATCAGTGACACACGGAACATATCTGGTGTGACGGTCATGTATAACTGTAGTCGACACATCTCTGTAACTCATACTGAAATCTGCTCTATGATATGAATCGTAAACATCACATACATCCTGCAGTGACGTTACCCACCTCTGTGTCTGATCAGTGCCCTAATTACAGGTTAGACTAATCCAGCTCCTGCACTGTTTCACTGTCTCTCTCTGAAGCTCTCTCACCATCCAGAAGCTCTGGTTGGGGTCCTCCTGCGGCTCCTTCTGAGGGTCCGTCATGCTGCAGCGGGAGCGCAGATCCAAACCCACCTAAACACACTCCAGCACCACCACAGTCTCTGTGTGAGAGAGAGTGTGTGCTGGAATCTGGCAGCAGGAATAGAATCCCCTCCCAAACATTCCTCCGTCCAGAAGAGACGTCCCAAAATAAACAACACGCAAAAGGTCAACACACACACATACGGTACTGAGCACAAGTCAGACGCCATCAGGGAGCCGTTAAGTAGGAATTATTCATTTTTCACCATCAGAAAAAAGATAAAAACATATTTAAAAGAAAATTACAGAGATCAGCAGTTAAATCTAGTCTCAGCTGTCTGAGTCAGTGAGTCACTCTTTCCCTTTATTTCAGCTTCTATTCTTTTCAGGAGACTCACTCTGAATGACTCTGTTTACATCTTATCGATTGAATTATTGGAGTTGGTGGAGTTCCCCTTTTGGAGTCTCTGAGTTTTGCACAGTGCTGTAAGTTTTCAAGCAAATGTCCAGAAGCACTTTCTCACTCTGTCCACTCACTCAGACTGAGACTCAGACAGTGTGTAGTGACAGTCGTCTCAGTTTAGCTGCTTTAAAACATGATCACACTCACAGCAGTAGTAATGAGTGCCAGACACACACACACACACACACACACACACACACACACACACACACACATACACACACACACACACACACACACACATACACACACACACACACACACAGGAACAGCTGACCTACACACTGTGTCAGTAATTCAACAGCAACAACTGTGATACTAAGATAGTGTGTGTGTTTCACTGGAGCTGCACACTAACTCTGGGTGTTTGTACACATGCAGTAGGTCTGTGATCAGATCTCCTCTCCTGCAGAGTTCAGTCCACACTAAAACGTTTGTTCAGGCTGGATTAGGTCTAGAAGTATTGTGCCTCATTTTCTCCTCTATGTAATTATCTTATTATTTTTATTTAGATCAGACTATTTTATTTTTTTAGTCTATACTCTTAAAATGTTTCTTCAAGGGTTCTTTAGTAAAAAACTGGTTCTGTATAGAACTGAGAACACTGATGAACCAGTCTAAATGGTTCTCTGTATGGTGAAATGGTTCTTCAGATTGATGGAGAATGTGCTGTATATGGTTCTATACAGCACCAGAAAGAGTTCTTGTTACGATGCCAAGCTTGCAAAAATAGGAGAACCCTTTTTGGTGCTGTATAGAACCGTTTTCGAACAGGTTCTATATAGAACCACCTAAAACACATTCTTCATCAATCTCAAGAACCAATTCATCATGCAAAGAAGTCTTTAATCATGCAAATGGTTCGTTGAGTGTCCATGGTTCTACATATAGGACATTGCTACCAAAATAAAAAGTGCTATATAAATATGTGTATTGCTGTTATTATTAACCTGCTAATAGTAGATGCTGAATAATTCATAATAGATACTGAATAATTCATAATAGATACTGAATAATTCATAGCAGATACTGAATCATTTATAGCAGATACTGAATAATTTGTAGCAGATACTGAATAATCATAGTAGATACTGATTAATTCATAGTAGATACTGAATAACCCATAGTAGATACTGAATAATCTGTAGCAGATACTGAATAATTCGTAGTAGATGCTGAATAATCCATAGTAGATACTGAATAATTCATAATAGATTCTGAATAATTCATAGTAGATACTATATAATTATTAAATATGTACAGTACCGCGCTATAGTCAGAGACTGCACTTCATCTATTTAATTTCTAGCAAAAAATCAAACTGTAATAAAGGTAAAGAGTGACACACTGAACACTGAAACACCTGATATTATATTTAGTTGTTGGGGCTTCTGTATGATTTTCTGTTAAATATGTGTTTTCTCTTTTTTTCCTGACGCTGAAAAATGAATCACTTGTACTTGAGAGACGTTTTAACTGGAATGAAATAAAAGAAGTGTGACTTGTTTGTGTATCTTCACTGCTGCACACGTCAGCTGGGGCAGCCACCTTCACTACGTCTGTGTGTGTCGTTCTGGTGTAAATGAGTCAGTGTGTTTGAGAATGTGACACTCAGTCTGACCCTCAGCTCATCACAGCTCTGTGACAGAGCCCATCATGTGAGTTCATTAGTGAGAGAGTGTCAGGTCTTCACACGTTCGTCCCGAATCTCCGAGCCGGTGAGCTCCGAACAAAGCAGCTTATCAGTTTACACCACCAACACAGGCTGAACTTCAGGGAAGAAAAGCTCTGAAATCTGAGCGCTGATCTCGGTGTGTGGGAGAGAGAGACTCCGAGAAAGCGAGAAAGAGTGAGAAACAGAGAAAGTGAGTCATTCTATGGCTGTGCGGACTGTCACACTGTCATCCTTTATCACCATGGCAACTGTGACCACACTGAGTGGTCAGAATCACATGATGCCCCTCATATAGATTTACTGTCCGTTTCCATAGAAATCGGTCTCTTTAAAAGTGCAGTTGTACAAAAACATTCCACTTTATTCAGCACATTTGGCACCGGTGTTATTCTCGCTGGCCACTTATCATCATCATTTTCCTGTATTATTTAAACGCACTTACAAATAACATCATTAATGACATAATTAGTGATGAATTACATTCACATTTGATTTCCATTCTGTATGAGTAGGTCCAAGTCAGCACTTCTGACCTTCTTTGGTTTGACAGAGATGTAGCAATGTAAATGTATGATTTCATGCAGGTATGATGTATGAAATGTGTAATGTAAAGGATGATTTTTCTACTTTCTACTCTCTTCTTACAAACACCAGTGTGGTGTGGACTGAAAGTGTAGAATCTCCACTTTCCAAGCAGTTTCTCCACTTGTTGCAGTGAGCTATGAGTCAAAAATAATTACTATAAAATTACAGCATGACTAACTGCTACATCTAAAAGTTAAACTGACAGGTTGGTGCTGAAGAAAGTTCCCAGATGGCATGTTAACAGTAGGATGACAGTCGGTTCAGAAGGGGAAAATTTCAGTAGCAATTCTATTATTTATTTTTTTTTCTGTAGGTGGGCCACAAGGGGCTGCAATTCCCATTTAGGGGCCAAATAAATTTATAAAATAAATCTTTACAGTCAGACAGCTCCATAACTCATAAAGGACAATACAATTTCCTCCCATTTAATCCCTTTGTTTGGATTTAAAAGATGGGACTGGGCAATTAACAGATGAGTTAAATCACATGTGTTTGAGCAGGGAAATAACCAAACTGTGCTGGACACTGACCCTACAGGACCACAGTTGAAGACTCTTGGTCAAGTTGGTGTGGGTTTGATTTGTATGGTACTTGGTATTTGGATCTGGATGGTCCAGGATGGAGTGGGGTGTGATCATTGGGACTGGATGGTCCAGACCGATTGGCTTGGATGATTTGGTACTTTATGGTTGGAACTGGATGGGTGGAAAGTTTGGGGTTGGATAATTGAGACTGGATAGTCTGAGTGGTTTAGAGTTTGATGATTTAGACTGAATGATTTGGGGATTGATAGCTAAAAGTAGATGGTCTAGATGGTTTGGTTTGGTGTTTGTTGAGACTGGGTGGTCTGGATGGCTTGGGGTTTGATATTAGATGGTTTGGGGGTTGATATTAGATGGTTTGGGGTTTGATGGAACTTAAAGGTCTGCTTGGATTGGGGTTTCATATTGGATGGATAATTGAGGGTTTGATGGGACTTAATGGTCTGCTTGGTTTGGGGTTACATTGTTGAGGTTAGATGGTTTGGGTCTTGAGAGTTGGAACTGAATGGTTTGGTTGGTTTAGGGTTAGTTGAGATTGGATGGTTTGTAGTTTGAGAGTTGGGAGTGAATGTTCTGGATGGTTTGGGATTTGATAACTGGGGCTGGATTGTAGCATAGTTGAGATTGGATGGTCTGGATGGTCAAGGTGTGATAGTTGGGACTCAATGGTCTGCTTGATTTGGGGTAAGATTAGATGGTTTGGGTTTTGAGAGTTGGATCTGGATGGTTTGGTTGGTTTAGGGTTAGATAGTTGAGATTGGATGGTTTGAGGTTTGAAGTTAGGACTGGATGGTCAGGATGGTTTCAGGTTAGTTAGTTGAGATTGAATGGTTTAGAATTTGATTGCTGGGACTGGATAATCTGGATAGTTAGATGAGAAAGAGAACACAGTGAGCTGGAGTATAATTATCATTTATTCAAACATCTTAATCATTAATCTCAGATCATCACCATCATAATTATCATTCTTACATAGCAACAGAAATACCTGATAAATCTAGATAACTCTGCATAAACATCTTCATAATGTATATAGTTCTCAATAATTTCATAGATTTTACTATTTCCTAAAATATTCTCTCAAATAAAATGAAGTTATCCTATTCTCTCTGAGCAAACCCCCCACACACACTTAAATCTGTACGGCGTTTGAATGGGTGTGAGTGTTCGAGTCTGATTCATGGTGTGAGTGTGTGTGTGTGAGTGTGTGTGTGTGAGTGTGTGTGTGTGTGTGTGTGTGTGTGTGTGTGTGTGAGTGTAAGCTGTACAGAGAGCAGATGAAGAGAAACTAAACCCAAAGGGAGAATTCACTGCGTTCTGCTATCTGGAAGACCGATTATGCTTACAGCGTTAAAATGTTAATGTACTTATCTGTTAAATGCTGATTATTATTCTTATTACCATTATTATCTTCATCGTTACCGTTATTATGAATGGAAATAAAAATCTTAGAGCTAATGTTCATTAATCATCATCATCATCATCATCATCGTCGTCGTTAGCGTGTGTTTGATGGTAAGGATGATAAGAACATCAACTGCACACAGTTTTACAACAATAAAGATCATTGTATTACTATAGTAATCAATAAACTTTACATTTCGGAGTTCACGCTGCCTTCCTCACGAGTAAACAAAATCACATCAGTATTCCAGCGACAAGGAAGCCAACTCTCACTTCCGTCCTGGTCAAGATTGAGAGGAATGCGTTGGAGTTCCCACTCGTCCATCTGATCACATCCTATCTGCCATCGTTCTGGCGATCGGGGTGAATTTAACTGGTGGAGCAGATTAAGACGGATTTGAAGAGCATCCCGTGTTAAATGCAGAGTTCAGTCTTGCTGTTATTGTGTTTGTGTGTGTATTTTAGAGTTTTTCTATGATCCTCGTATTACGACACCATCTTCAGAGATACTCTCTTCTCTCTCGTACTGGTGTCCCAGTTCATAGCCCTGTTCTGTCTATAGTGTAAACTCCCTCAGCTCTGACTGCCCTCGTCTCGCAGGCGCTCATTCGGCCCCTCAGAGGAAACGGTGGAGACAGAGAAAGGAGAGGAGAGCCTGGAAGAAAGAGAGGGAACACAGTGAGAGCGCAACATGGCTCGGAAAAGGAACGGAATGTGATCCGTGTACCAGGCAACCCCCTTTTTTCCATCCATAAGCAGGAAAACACAACAAATGATTGTGAGTACACATGTACGTACGGGTCTTTTCCTGTGGACAGGCTGGCTGTGTGGACTTTAACACAGGGATGGACTGGGGACTGCTGGTGGCATGTCTGGCCAAATTTTTGAGGGGGGGCACAGAATTCAAGGAGTATTGAGGAAAAATCAAAACCATCCTTCCACATTTGAGGTGAAAAATACATTTCATTTATTAGATACAGTTTAGATAAAGGCTGCACTGCGTATGATTTTTTGTTCAAATCAAAAGAAGCAGCATTACAGAATCAGGAGAAAATAATGTGCTAAAATATGGTGAGTGTGCGCTGCAGCGAGTCGCCCTGTAAAGCTTGAAATAATCATTCAAAAGTCAGAGGAGTCGAGTTTTTCACACCACGTCATTTTTTACATATATTTACGCATTAATGTCACAAACAGACTCAAAAAGAAGGTCATACTTAATGTTTAGGCCTCAAATGATCTCAAAATCAGCATTATACACCCATAGCGACTGGTGATGCTACAGCCATCTGTAACTGGGAGTCCAAGGGATCATAATTGTCCTCTCTCTATGGGTAGGTACACTCTGACATTGTGGTTCTTCAAGGGTTCCTTAGTAAAGAATATGGTTCTAAGCTTCCTGGACAAAAAATTAGTCCCCTTGCGTGTTTAAGGTGGTAGTAACTTCAGGCTCCTGCAGATGGCGTTGCACGAGGATGATTGGGCTATAAATACCTGCGGGGTGTGTGAAAGGATTCATAGATCGAGAAGAGATGGTACAGTGCAGTGAATGTCTCATTCAATGTGTGGAAAATGGGTCACTAAGCAGATGTTAATGATTGGCTAAAAGGAGTGATTGCGTTTGGGTCAGAGGCCACAGTGTAAAGGAAGTAGCTGAATTTGCAGGTGTATCCACATCATGCGTGTCGACCAGCAGTGGCAAAAATCCCAGTCAACAGGAAATTGAGGCCGAAAGACGAAACTGATGGGCAGGGACCGCCGGCGTGTTTCACGGCTTGTGAAAAATTTGCTTCACTTCCAGGAAAGAACTGCTTCGAGAAGTCAATGCAGGTCCTTCACAAACAGCTGTTATTGATGCTCATGGAGGTTTTACACACTATTATGTACGTTTCAGTCACAGAGGACTAATTTTTTGTCCAGTGAGCTTATATGGAACTATGAACACTCAAAGAACAGTCTACATGCTTAAATTGATCTTCAGATTGATAGAGAATGTGTTGTATGATGTTCTATTTTTCCAAGCTTGACAGTCCATCCCTGCGTAAACATCAGGAAGACCAGAGCCAAAGTGCAGTGGGGGTAATGGTCAAATAGTAAAGAAACCAGCAGCTGCAGTTTTTCAGTTTGACCAGCAGGACGCACTTACAGCTATTTCCCTTTAGGGCACTTACAGTCAGTGGATATTAACACATAGGTCCAACAGCTGGTCAGGACTATAAGGACACACACACACACACACACACACACACACACACATACGCACACACATACACATCTACACCACTTAACAGACCGGTTCGCATGCATGCAGGGTTGGATCTGAACTGTAGGAAGCCTTAGGCAACGGTCACTCTGGAAGAGTTTTTACTTTGGGCTATGTTGCCCGAACATTTTACAAGTGAGACACTATGTGCCTGATTCTTTATAACTATGTAAAGCAAAGTCTTCAAATGTGGACCTTGAATCCAGTTTCTGGTCTTGTAATTTGTATCCACAGGTAGTTATTAAGTTGTTGATGTAACTAACTGGCCACCTAATATCATACTTACCAGTGACTGCAAATTCCAGGGCTGGAAACTGGATTAAAGGTCCAGATTTAAAGAACTCTGATATAAAATATTTTCTCATTGGGAAATGCCTGAACACAATTTCTGGGATTTAATCGCATAGTAGCTAGTTTCTTTAGCCTAAACTGTAGCTACTTTTTCTCTTGGGAAAAAATTGAGCAGGGCACTTATGAGCTTTTTACATATTCACGCTAATGCATCATCATGATGGACTTCTAATGGTAGCCATGTTTATGGATTTGTTCATGGATTTACCTCTCGTTTTCACTGTGATGTGCCCCTACAGTAGTCGCTCGGTTATCACTGGTTAATCTAAACGCCTCTGTCCAAAAGACCAATTCACTGATGTACAGAAATTGTGAGATTTTGTTTGTTATTCATTTTGCTGTTATTGTATTATTGCTTTGCTATCTGGTGTTGACCAGAAGATGATCGGTCTCATTTTGAGTCTTGGTCCATCTTAATATTCCGTCATCTTCTTCTTAGGGAGTTTTGCCATTTTCACCCTTGGCGAAGCTTTTGGGGTTCGGACCTGGATTTTCTGTAAATCTGCCCCTTTTGTAAAAAAGCACTATATAAACAAATAAATCCTGAATCTTGAATCACTAAAGGATGTAATGTGATGATTAGACATGACTAGAAGAACTGCACTTTTACAAGGTAGCTGAAGCAAAACACTGCAGAGAGATGAATTCATGCTGAGTACTATGACTAATACCTTCATCATGTGCAGCTCTTATTAAAAGTGTACTTTTGTAGCTCTTCATTAATGTCCCTGCTTTGCAGCTGCCACTGTCGCATTAGCAGTAATGTTTGTATGCAAGTTAGAAGGGTAGGAGGAGGGTCTTGATCTATATGTGCCTATCTGATCTCTTCATGGGGCCAGTCTTGATTTAGCAACATTGCTTTTTATGACCGGTTACAACCAGCCAAAATATCTAATTGGAAAATGAATTCTCAATTACTTTTTTCATCAGTGCAGAACAACGATGCAGAAGCTCTAGGCAATTGTCAATTCTGCCTATAGACGCCATGTGGATCCAGCCTCGGATGATCTACAGTCAGTGGCGGGTAGTTCAGCTCTAGAAAGTAAAACTCCTCCCAAAGATTTTGTTCCAACTGAAGCCAGGCAGTTGGAACAAAATCCTGGAGTGGATTTTCACAGTCTGGACCACTGTGCAGAACCAAACAACACGTCTGACAAGGTGGTCAAAGCACTGGTGTAAAATGGGACTACATACAGATCTTTACACTAGTAGATTCAGACAGGGAGGATTAGGAGGCAAATTACAGAAATGCTCTCACGCCATAATGAACAAAGGCTTTCTTTCTTTCTGTCCCAAAAAACGCAGCCAGTTAGTCTCTGGCTTTTCCACATGACACATGAAAAGGACGACACATTGTGGACCAAGCTTCTTATTGGACCTTTTTTAAAATTGTTTTCAAATGCAGAGACACATTATGCATGCTACTTTTTGTGTCCAGTGTGTAATGGAGCCAAACCTTTTGAAAACAGACCCATGTATGTTAGTCAACAGGTGAATATTTTCTAAAAGGAAAGGCGTCAGAGCTTTCTGCCTAACATATGCAAAAGATAGCTAGCTAACTATGCTAAACAACTTCATCCAACTAGCTTCCTAGATGATAAAAGCTGACTGACAGTTGACTAATGGTAATGACAGATGAAAAAAGGTAGTATAGTATGCCTCACATGTCCAGTCTTTAGAAAAATGCAGTCATAATATGATATATTTTTATAGAGTAGATCATATCTGGCACCCAGGGCTGGAGTGGGACTGGTTTTCTGGAGTTACAGTACATGACAGACACATCCCACCTCAACCTGTAACTGTGTTTTCCTGTCCCATCTGCATTACTTCAGATTCTGCTCTGAATATGCAGAAATAGCAGAGAAAGGTATTAGCGAGATAACCACAGTGTTCAAATCTAACATTAAACATTAAATCTACAATGTATTGCTGACTTATTTATTTGCTTTGATGACATAACCAAGCTGGCCAGCTAATGATCAAATCAAAATTGAAATGCAGTAAACATGCTGAAAACTCATTAGTATGTCACATCCCACATTTCTCACTGCCCACCAGCTCAGAATATATTTCGCTGATCATTTCATCTGCAAGTGCTTTTTTTATTCTTGCCTTTCAGTGCCATTTTTGTTTTTTTGCTTTTTGTCACTGTTTTCTATCCTCACATTATTCACATATGAAACTGGCTACACTATTTAGCAATGCAAAACCAAATGCTTGCCATGGAATACTGCCTGTTGTGTCAACCAGCCCCAGATTCATATTGGCAATTTTGAACAGGCACTTTAGAATCCTACTAAATTACAAAAAAGGATGTACCGTTTGAGAAGTGTGCTGTCAATTTTTACAGCAAAAATATAGGCTTGATTTTGGAATTTACAGTCTGCTCTTGATTTCCCACTCTGGCATTGTCTCCACCTCAGTTCTCAAATCTTTGTTCTTGTTTATCCTCACCTGTCGGTAAGCCTCTTCAGCGCACGTTCAATGTTCATGCGGTGTCCGACACGGCTCACTCCGAGATCCAGGAAGTCCTCCTTCGTCAGAGAAGGCAGATGGGAGCCGTCAATCTCATTGTCTAGGAAACGCTCTCGGTGCTCTGCCAGGTTCAGGTAGGTTAGCCAATCGGCGACGTCGTATTTGCTCCAGTAAGGGAGAGGTTTGGATGCAAAAGGTCGATTGGGTGGGGGAGGTGTGAGAGTTGGTGGGTAGCTCATACAGGAGGGGGAGGACCCACCTGACAGGAAGTGGGTAGGGGAGAGAGAGCGAGAGACTAGCAGGGGATTAGGTGGTTGGGCTGGGGAGGAAGAGGGCATTAGAGGTGGAGTTTGAGGGAAGAAATGCTCAGCCAGAGGATGGGAGGTAGATGGAGGGGTGAGAGGGGCCTGCATGTCAAACGGAGAGCCATAGAGGGGGGCAGAAGGGAAAAGGGGAAGAGAGGAAGGACGTGGTGGACCTGGCTGAGGTCGGTCCGAGCAGGAAATCAATGGGCTTGGAGCACGACGGCGCTGACCATGACACTCAGAACGGCGCGATTCAGATGCAGAAAACAACTCCATAGCTTTAGCTCGATACTTAGCGCGATGCTTCGGGGAGGTGGGGTAAGGTGAGTAGGAAGGAGAGAGAGGGGGATGAGACACAGAAGAAGGAGAAAGAGGTGGGTGAGAGAGAGATATAGGAGAGATGGGAGGATGAGCGTAAGCTGGAGGGGACAGAGGAGGATGGGCAAGGGAGAGAGGAGAGAGAGGAGCATGGGGGAGAGAGGGAGGAGAGAGAGGACAGTGGGAGAAAGAGATAGGAGAAGGGGAGTGGGTCCAGTTAGTATAGACAGGAGGCTGAGCTGAACACTGTGAGAGAGGAAGAGGGGTCAGGGTTGGGGTCAAAGGGCTAGTAGGAAGTGGGGTTGGGTTCAGGGTTGGTGTCAAAGGCGAGGAGGGTACCGGAGTACTTGTGAGTGTAGGAGTTAAGGGGTTAGGACTCAGATTTGGAGTTAATGGGTTAGAGGTTAGAGGTGATGTTAAGGGATTAGGGCATAACGGGTTAGAAGGTAAGGTTGGAGTTAGTGTCGGGGTTAATGGATTAGGGGTAATAGATTGAGTTAAGGGGTTAGGGGTAATAGTTGCAGTTAAGGAATTAGGGCTAATAGTTGGAGCTAAGGGGTTAGGGGTAAGAGTCTGAGTTAAGGGGTTAGGGCTAATAGTCGGGGTTATAGGAACAGTAGGTAAAGTGGGGGACAGAGCTCTCTGAAGTGTCTGAGCAGAGGAGGGGAGGAGGGATGGCTGGGCATGACCTGTGGGAAGTAATGAAGACAGGTCTTCTGAAAACCTGCAAGAGCAACAGGTAACGGATAGAGAGGGAAGAGATAAACCAGAGAGGGAAATACACGGAAATAGAGAATCATAAAAACTGTTGTTTGGATGAATACAGACCGTGCCTCTTCAAGCAGACAAGGTGTTTGCTGTCTGAAATGCAACTTTAGATTGTCAAAAATCTTAACACCGATTGAGCATCATTCTAAGACAATGAGCCTTGTTTACCAACATCTTTTTCTGAAATGTGTTCTTGAGAAAGGTCCTAAGAAAAGTCTATGTCAGATTCATGTGTTCT
The DNA here is from genome assembly GCF_904425465.1 of Colossoma macropomum. Lineage (NCBI taxonomy): Eukaryota > Metazoa > Chordata > Actinopteri > Characiformes > Serrasalmidae > Colossoma > Colossoma macropomum. The sequence goes on from NW_023494785.1 coordinate 843,991, forward strand.
TAAAATAACAAAAGAAAAAGAAAAGAAAGAAAATGGTTTGCATCTTTGTGCTCTTGAATTTGTATAGATTCTGTTCTTATCTCAAAACAAATCCCAAAAAAGAAAACATTGGTGAATGTCCGAATCTTCATGAAAACTGTGTATGTGGGTTTTAGAAAGAAATTTCTTCTTAAGAATGGCTGGTAAATGAGGCCCAATGTTATGGTGTTCTGCAAGGCTCAGTCCTGAGTCCTCCTTTTTTTGTACATCACAGGTTCTTGAACCTGGCCCTCTGAGTCCCTGAGAAAGCCAACTTCATCCTTTCACGGTAAGATCTAAGGCTCTGAGAACATTGACTTCAGTTTTACGCTGGTACCAAGGGTCCTGGGGTGTCACTGAATCAGAAGGTATAAGAGCTGTGTGTCTGAACTTCTGTTCAGACTGGGTGATGTTGGCATAGATGGACAGAGCACTCAGTCATCTATAAATCAAAGTTTCCGCAAACCCTGGTCTCCTGAGTTCCTTCCAAGGCAAGATCATATATTTGCATCAGATTTATCAAACAAGATTTATCAAAATTTCTATCACATTTTTTCCATCACTACTGCAAGGCTATGGTCGTTTATGGCATGTGTTGGGGTATTGTAAAGCAAAGCAACAGTTCACAGTAATGTAATTACTTTCTCCTGTAATGAAGTAGCATAATGTATTTTAATTGAAAACATATATTTTATCTATCCATGCCTGTGCTTGTGTATAATTTGTGTGCATGTATCAAACCTAAGACAACTGACTGAGTGCACCTGACTGCATAATTTCAATTGTGAATATGAGTGCAGTCAACAAATATCCAGTGTTGTAAACTCAACAATCTGATGAATCATCTAATCATGATAATATGAAACTGATGGATAAATGTGCTGACAAAGAGCAATAAGGAATGTAATCCCATTACAGTTTGAAAGAAATCATTGAAAGAATTAAACAATAATTTGTAATGGACTATTTTTTGAATAACTACCCCACACTGCTTATAACCAGTGTTTATCTCAAGATTTAAGATGTAGGTAATGAAAGCAGCAATATTTAAAAAAAAACAGCTTGAGGTTTAGTGCTTTGTTTAAGGGCCCAAAAGCAGTGTGCAGTCAACAAAAGACTATAGAATTTTAGGACCTACAAGGCCAATTTCATAATTGTCTTGCTAGAAGTGGAACCAGAAACCCTCAAGCTCCTTGTAGGTAGCCTTAACCACTGAGCCACCTACTACTCATGCATGTGTATAAGGCAAGTAAGAGCAACGGGGTGACCTCTGACCATGGCTCTCTAATGCAGTGTTTCCCAGCTGTGGTTCCTGACTTGCATGTTTTAGTGTTTCACTTGCTCTAATGTACCCAATCCAACTACTAAGCTCTTTCCTGAGTTGAAGTGAATGAAACTACAACGTGCAGGACAGAAGTACTGCGGGACCAGGCTTGGGTCTAAAGCATCAGACAGTGTGTAAATTAATGGTGACAGTAAAAGATGATGTCTGACCTTTGGGACTGCTGCAGCCCTTGGCCCTGCCAACTCCCTAGCTGCTGCAACTTGTTGCTGAGTTCGCTGATGATGCTGGCCTTCATGCTGGAGAGTGGAGAGTTCAGTCGTCGATCCATAAAAGTTGGAGCCTTCATCATCATCTCCAGTCCTCCTCTATCCCCGATCATCTCCTCGTCTGGCCTGTAGAGGCCAGGAGCCGCGCTGGTCTGTCGCCGTAGCGTTGGCACCATTCGGCCACCTTCTGTGTGTGCATGTATTTTGGCTGTGTTGTGTGTGTGTGGTTTAGTGTGTGGGGGTGGTGGAGGTTTGGTTTTGTGCATGTGCATTTTGGAGTGCATGTCATTGTGTGTTTTAACATTGTGTCTGTCAGGGTTGGACAGACAGGAATCCAGGGACACTCTCCTTCCTGCTTTCACCTCATCCCTCAGTTTGCCACTCTCTATGCTAACCCTCCTCTCTTGTTGCCTCTTTTCTTTCTGTCCACTAATGTGTTTTTCTGTGTGATGGTCACTGCTGCTGTGGCTGTCCGGCTCCTCAATCCCAGAATCCACCACTGCTTCTGGCCAGTCATGGCTCTTTGTTGCTGGCGGGAGCTGGTCCCCCGTGAGGACTGGCATACTTGCTGAAGGCGTTGTCATGGTGACAGTGACCACAGCAGCGGTTGCTGTGGCTATGGCAGCAGTCGTCATCGTGGCATAGGTAAGAGTAGCATTGCGGTCTTGGGGTGGATAGAAAAGTGGTTGAGGTCTATGCAAAGAGGTGGGGTCTGAAGATGTAGGTGGAGCAGAGGGAGAGGAGGATGAAGGGAATGTCTGTGGAGATGGGAGGGATGGAGAGAGAGCTGACTGGGTCAGATTAGCCACTTCACTGTCGTATGATGTCAGACTGGAGGCAGCAGAGTCCCCTGCTTGTGGGGAAGGGAGAGGTGGCTGGGATTGTTGCGGGGGTGGAGGTGGATTAGCCGGGGGTATTTTTGGGCAGAGCTGGGGAGGTGGGAGCAGAGGAGATGGGGGAAAGAGGTAAGGATGAACAATTGCAGAGGGGTGAAAGTGTGAGGACTGCGTTTCAGGCAGAGACTGAGAGGATTCTGTGGGTCTTGGGGGTTCGTGGGTCTGGGGTAGTTTATGATCCTGCAGAGACTGTGGTGCTGACTGTGGGCTTTGGTCATGTTGCTGTTGCTGTTGATGGGTGTACCCTGTTGTTCCTTGTGTTGATCTGTCTTCTCCATTAGCAAACTGTAGAGGAGGGGGCAGGGGCTCTGCAAACACAAACTCATCAGCCACATCAACTGATGGGGCTGGAGGAGGCAAAACCATTACACCCCCTCCACTCTCTCCCACAGGATCTCCATCTGTTTCTTCATCTCTCTCTCTGTCTGTTGATCTGTGTTTCTGTACGGCCCTATCTCCACCTCTTGCAGGTTCCTGGGCAGGGCTAGAGGGTGCATGGCTCACATAGCCTATAGCGTTACTGCTCACCTCACTTTCCATGCGCAGTAAGGAGGGTCTACGAGGGGCCTGAGTTGGCACCTTCCCGTACCCTTCCCTATCTCTAAGGAAAGTCTGATACTGGTTGGTTTTGTCAGCTGTAAACCGTACCTTCTGAGCTTCTCTGCCTTCTCTATCCCCAGCCTCCCCACTCCAGGGGAGCATCCGGGGAGACTGGGGTCGGCTCAGAGGGGAGTGCCCTGTAGATGAAGGAGTGGTGCCGGTGCCACTCATATAGAGGGCAGTGTGGGATTGGTGCATGTAAGTGGAGGAGGCCGGGTGGTACAGAGGGTGCTGTGGGTGCTGTGGGTGCTGAGGGTGCTGAGGGTGCTGAGGGTGCTGTGGGTGCTGAGGGTGCTGTGGGTGCTGTGGGTGCTGAGGGTTGTGGGTAGCAGAGGGAAAGGCACCAGCAGTGGAAAACTGTCGGCCAAAATGTCTATCCTCCCTGCGGGTACGCCGATCATCTTTGAGGGCCCGCTCCCGAGCAGCTAGTGCCAGGCCCAGGGGGCTTGCAGGGTCTAGAACTTTCCCAGTTAGGGGATGGATGAAGGTGGTGGCATGGTGGGGAGTGGCAGATGCATACTGCGGCAGCCCAAAAGCAGGTGGCATACTGCCGGCATCACTAGAGAAAAGACCCTCATCAATGGACTTAGATGGACGGAGGCGAGGGGAAGTGCCAGACTCAGATGGAGTTTGGACAGAGTCTGGCTCATCTAGCATGTCCTCCTCAGAGGAGTAGTAGAAGGAAGTGCTTTTCCTGCGGGAGTCTCGGTAACGCTCTCTTTCTCGTTTAGCTGTGCCTCCAGTACTGATATCTGCCCGTTCTGATGTGTGAATGGGTGGCAGGACAGGTGGTAGGCCTGGAGGAGTCTCAGGGCTGGGAGGCTCCTCCTCTTCATCATCCAGCTGTGGAGGAGGCTCTGCCTCCACACTGCTGTTCTGGCTGCTGTGTCCGGAGCTGCTGGTGGAAGGTGCCTTCACGATGATGGTCGGGATGGGGATTGAGCTCTTTTCTGTCTGCCCAGCCCCACCCTCCTCCACCTTACGCTGCTTCAACAGAGGCCCCTTCCCTCCTCGCCGACCAGCCGATTTGGCCACACCTGGCGATTGGCTGCGCTGTGCTGGCAGCTGCTTTGGAGCCATGTCAGAGGGGGGCGTGGCACTGCTGTAACCACGCCTTAGACCACCCATCTTAGCTCCTCCTCTCCTACCAGTATCAGCCTCCACCTGTAAGAGAAAGAGTATATGAAAGCAGGAAGTAGAAATGGTACACCAAACAAAAACAAACAAACTGCAAATAGGAATAAAATAACTTCCTCAGGTGCAGCTTCATTGTTATTGATCCTTCATTATTAGGGAGGGCTGTTATACACTGATGCTCAACATTGTTCCAGGCATTTAGCTAGTTAGTCCATAGTATCATGCCTGAATTTGGAAGAGGTTTCAAATATCCCCTGGTAATATGCTAAATCTTACAAATTCAAAGTCACTTTCACACGTCCACTTTATCTTGGAATGTAATGGTAATACGAAAGTAGGGCTGGGTGATAAAACGATAACAATAATTATCACGATATAACTTTTTCTCAATAGAGCGATACGACATGTTCGATAAATGTTCGATATAGTACACCACTCTCACACTTCCACGTTCAGCAAAAGCCTTGGAGGCGTTTTCTACTGCAAGGAAGGCGACACTACTCTGTTGTTGCCAGGAGAGGGCGCACTTCCGAGTTTTTCTACATGATTAGAGAGGGAGGGGGCCACAAGTAAGATAAGTCTTTAGCAATGTCTGAAAGGCGGAGTTATACATTCCCTGTTTGAGCGACCGGCGATCTGTCCTCCTGTGACCGAATGTGTGTGACGAGGTCAGTGGTCTAACTGTACTGTCCTACAGCGAACTCACCTCTTTCCTAACATCCTAACCAGCTTTAGCAGCGTTAAATCACGTCTGATCCTCACAACTACAGCACTCTTACAGTGCTCAGTCATATTTAAGTATTAGTGCATTCACAGGCAAAGAAAGTGAAAGAAAAAAGTGGGTTCATGTTCGTTACAGATACAATTGATGATACTGTAGATCAAACACGACACAAAAGCACGGCTTTCAGTTTAAATGTACCTAAAAAGAGGACTCTGTTTGTCTGGTGTTGATATTTTGCGGTTCACCACTTAAACTACTACGATAGTATAGAGAAATCCAGTCGTCGCTAGCTGGTGTCTGAATACTGTGATGTCGTGTGTAGCGGGGTAGCCGAGCGCTCGTCACCGTCTAAAAATAATCTGTTTTTTTTCTTAAATTATGACTATTACAAAATAGCCACGCTTTTCCAGCTGGTAAAAACAGCTCAGCAGACACTTTCTCCCACTGTCCCATGACAGATCTGTGAAGTGTTCCACTGGTTGGCGAGTGTTTGTCGTGTTCCAACCATAAAGGATAGTTTAAAACAGTAATTAACCAGGAGCAAAAATCAGCCTTCAAACTTGAAAGAAATAATGATTTGACATTTATTGCGGTATGTATCGATATCGAACGATATGAATTTTGTTTATTGTGATAACATTTTTGGCCATATTGCCCAGCTCTATATGAAAGGATGCTGTTAAGTGTAAACACAGGCTAGTAATGATAATGATAATGATGCATAGCCCAGACATTACTGGTGAAAAAAATCCTGATAATATCCTGGGTTTTGAGTGTAAGAAGGGCTCAAGATAATAATAAACAAAAATATTGTCTAATAAACGCTTTATCCAGTGCACTATTACACTTTAAAGTGTGTAGAATTGTTCATGACCCTTCATCTCTGACTGTGTGTGATGCTCACCCTGCGAGGGGGTGGGTGTGGAGGGGCCCGGTTTGGCACCTGGCCATGGGGAAGGTAGTGGGAAGGGGGCATTGGAGGGGCAGGGTTAGCGTGGGTTAGCTCCACTCTCCTGGTAGCAGGCAGGGGTGGTTCTGGTGCAGACGTCTCAGGGGGAGGTGGGATGTCATCTGGTCCCGGGACGGACAGGCTGCGAGAGAGTTTCATAGTTGGGGGGTGCAAATGCCCCCTTTCCTCCTCCGCTACTCCTAAAGATAAATAGCAAGAGAGAGACAGATTGAGAGACAGACTTAAAGGTGAAAACAAAACATAAATTATCCTGTTCACACCAGCTGCTTCCTGCCTAATCAGGAATTTCAGCAATCGGGTGCTTTTCCAACAAAGCACAGTAAAAACCTGGCTCTCCTTCTACAGCAGAACATATATCTGTCACATATTTCAAGCCAAATACATTACCTTAAGAAATATTAGTGGGTGGGGCTAATCAAATGTGTCCTACTGTGCCTGTGTTAGTGCATGTGATATGGTCAGTAGATGAGTGACCAGCTCAATGGCTGAACATCAACTTACCAACAGATTTCTGACGAAGCATCATACCATGCTGCGGGGCGTGGCCTGATGAAAACTGGGCATAATTAGAACCATACCCAGACCCTGATGACATCATGCCAACACTTCCTGATTGGTCAAAACTTTGCTGTAAAACAGATAGAACAGACACATATACATTAAATATTGACCAGAGTTGCCTAATTTTCAGATCTCACAGCAATCCCAAAACTGTATGTCCTGCAGAAAGCAAGAGTCAGCAGTACAGGGGAAAAGAGAGAGAGAGAGAGAGAGAGAGAGAGAGAGAGAGAGAGAGAGAGAGAGAGAGAGAGATGTTTTACAACTAGGGGAACAGCACTATGCTATGATAGTGTAACTATGGTAACAGTGCCTGTACTTCATTAGCGTAAAAAACATGTTTTGATAATTTTACTATCATGAGTAGTTTGATAGTGTAACATCATTAGTGTAATAAAATGGAATAATAATACAAAAAAACACACAGAACAAGACAATAAATACAGCAATTTGATACTGTAACTATAGTAACAGTGGCTGTAGCATGTTAGTGTAACCAGGGTAACAGCAGCAGTGTTTTGATACTGTAACTATAGTAACAGCGGCTGTACCTGACTAGTGTAACCAGGGTAACATCAGCAGTGTTTTGACAGTGTAACTATGGTAACAGTGGCTGTACCATATTAGTGTAATCGGGGTAACAGCAGCAGTGTTTTGATAGTGTTGCTATAGTAACAGTGGTTGTAATTCATTAGTATAATTAGGGTAACAGCAGTGTTTTGATACTGTAACTATAGTAACAGTGGCTGTACCTCATTAATGTAACCAGGGGAACAGCTGCAGCGCTTTGATACTGTAAAATGGTTACAGTGGCTGTAACTCATTAGTGTAACCAGGGGAACAGGAGCAACGCTTTGATACTGTAACTACAGTATCAGTGGCTATACATCGTTAGTGTAACCAGGGGAACAGCAGCAGCACTTTGATACTGTAACTACAGTATCAATGGTTGTCCTTCATTAGTGTAACTATGGTGACAGTGGCTGTACCTCATTAGTGTAACCAGGGTAACAGCAGCAGTGTTTTGATATTGTAACTACGGTGACAGTGGCTGTACCTCATTAGTGTAACCAGGGTAACAGCAGCAGCGCTTTTATACTGTAACTATGGTAACAGTGGCTGTACCTTGTTAGTATAACCTGGGTAACAGCAGCAGTGTTTTAATATTGTAACTACTAACAGTGGCTGTACCTCATTAGCATAGAAGCCCTTGTTCCGCTCCTTCTTGCCTCCGTGACCCCGGTGACCCTGAGAGTCAGATGTGCTGATTGTCTGCTGAGCAGCGGCCAGAATCTCGTCCAGCTTATCTGTCAGATTTAGAGTTTTATTAGAGTTTCGATTTTAGTGTTTATAGTTTAATTACAGTCCAACTGGAACATACAGACGGAGCAGAGAGAGAAAGAGAGAAACGGAAAGGAAATGAAAAGAGCGAGACTAAGAAAGGAATAAGAAGTCAAACAGAGAGAAAAAGAGAGAGATTTTGCTCGTTGCTTAGGCAACATCGTATTTTAGGCAGTCATGCCAACAAAGCCAAGGGGGAAAACTCAGGCCTAATGATTTCTGGGAATAGACACGTCTGTGATTTCTAGTTCACTTCTATTTCCTAGAATTATCAAGTTTTTTGTATTTAAACTCTGCACAAACTGAAGCAGTTCTCTATTTTACATAATAGTTAAGCTCTCGAAACGTCCAATGGAAAATTGTCCAATCAGGATTGTGCTCTCTGTGGTATCTAGGTAGATCTAGCCAAGTGAGATCTCCCATTGGTTAGGACTTCAGGATCTAGACTAAAGGCCTTACACATCAGATTAACTACCAACTTAATTAAAGTGGCCGAGGAATCAACCAATCACATTCTGGTTTATGATGAATGGGACCAATTTTGTTAGAAAAAAATGTTTTGGAAGTTCTAGATACATCACTGATTGTGAATACGAGTCGTAGTGTAAACAGGTTCCGGTTAGTTGTTAGGAATGTAAAACAGTGGCGGCAGCTGTACGTCAGGACTCTTTACTGAAATAGTCACTGTAAAACTGATATATACAAGCTCAGATATATGATAATGTCTGTTACAAGCTTCACATAAAACATGTAGAATGTCTTTTATAAGCTTGAAATTACCGTATTTAATCTAGAACAGACATGCTCTTTTTTGCTCTTTTTTGGCTGAGTTTTGACGTTTATAGCCCGAACTGAGAGCCTAGCTCTAATAGTCAAAGTTACTGAATAAAGATTGAAAAAGATTGAAAGAATGAAAACAAAGATTGGAAATCTTGAAAACTGAATGGATGTATTATATTCCTTACTAAGTGCCATTTGGTAAACACTCCTCTTCTTATCAGGAGGCTGAGAGCTCTCGGACTGATCTGAAAACAGAAAAAATATTAAAATAACACACATTATCCTTACATTATAGGTTCTCCATTAAACACATACAGCACGTGCAAAAGAAAGATGAACAGTGAAAATCACACTACCTGGCTTCTTCTTCCATGGTGAAGCAGCTGTAACAGGAAACACTGTTCATTACTGAAGTTACTGAAGTAACCTGGTGTATTTCAGTGTTTCCTTTAGATCAGTTTATCAGGTTTGGTGATAGACTCTTTAAAGCCATCATGAGCTGCCATGATCATGTAGTGTCCTTAAACGCATTCACCTTCATGTGTAACTGAAAGCTCTACATTTCATACTCAGCCTAAGAATAATTTACATATATTCATACAGAAATGTAAAAGAATAGTCTTAGTAGTTCTTTAAAGCAGCACTCAATACTGTTTGGACTGTGACTAGTAATAATAATAATAATAGATCTCCCAAATAGATCTGCTTTTGATTAATAGGACTTATAGTTTAGTAAACGGTTAGCATTAGCTGGTCAACTAGTTTGTTTTTGTAGCTGGGAGTGATAAACAACAATGTATTGACTAAGGAACGTTCCTCTGTTTAATATGTTTCAGAAAGAAAACGCCACAGCTCATGCTTTTCTTTTTCTTTTATAGTGTTCTCACATCCTTTCCCATTCAAGTAACATGGCTTTTTTGCCACTCATCAAAATTATTTTTATGTTTTATTTGGTATATATCTTTATAGCACCGCTCTTGCAACCCCCTGGAACCACAATGGGACCTCCAGGTTAAGAACCCCTGTAGAACTTTTCTTGCTTATGTCTACGAACATCCAATAGGGGGAGCTCTCACTGGTTTTACTCATCACTAATAAGGCAAAGATGAAAAATGATTTCACATATTTTCAACAACATATTTTAATAAAACTACTTAAACTAATATTTCCAGTTTGTACAAACCTAGTTTCTTTAAGAACCAGGTTATGTGATTAAAGCCTACTGTGACTAACTCAGACTTTATAATGGACATTTACACAATGGGCATGCAGAGACATTACAACAGAGCTAACCAGACGCTTTACGAACCAGCTGACCTCTGCCACAAACTGCGCAATCACTGTTATATCACACTGCCATACTGCACTGCTGTATCACACCACTGTCATTCCATTGTATCACGCCTCTACACTGCACTGCTGTATCATATCACTGTACCACACTGCTATATCACACTGCTGTATCATACCACCGCACCATGCTGTAATATCACACTGCTATACTGCACTGCTGCATCACACCACTGTACCACACTCCTACATCACACCACTATACGGCATTGCTATATCCCGTGCTACATCACACCGCTGTACTGCACTGCTGTGTCACACCACTGTACCACACTGCTGTGTCACATTACTGTACCATGCCACTGTACTGCATTGCTGTATCACACTGCTATACTGCACTGCTGTATCACACCACTGTACCACATTGTACCACACCACTATACTGTGCCGCTGTATCACATTGCTGTATGACTCAACTATATCACACCGCTCTCACACCACTTTGTCACGCTGCTGTATCACATTGATCTATCATGCTGTTGTCTCACACCGCTCTGTTGTATCAATATATCACACTTCTAGATTACACCGTTATATCACACCCTTATCACACCTCTATATGATACTGACCATCACACCACTGTTTTTGAACTGTATCACATAGCTATCACATCACTATATCTCACTGCTGTCAATGTTATGTGTTATAATATTACACTGTTGTATCACACTGCTATGGCACACTGTATACACTAATACACTATATTACACTAATATTTCACACTGTTGTATCGAACCACTGTATTACACAGCTATCACACCGCTATACCACACGGTTATGTCACACTGCTACTTCACACTGCTATACCACACGGTTATGTCACACTGATACTTCACACTGCTATACCACACGGTTATGTCACACTGATACTTCACACCGCTATACCACACGGTTATGTCACACTGAACCTTCACACCGCTATACCACACGGTTATGTCACACTGAACCTTCACACCGCTATACCACACGGTTATGTCACACTGATACTTCACACCACTATACCACACGGTTATGTCACACTGATACTTCACACCGCTATACCACACGGTTATGTCACACTGAACCTTCACACCGCTATACCACACGGTTATGTCACACTGAACCTTCACACTGCTATACCACACAGTTATGTCACACTGACACTTCACACCGCTATACCACACAGTTATGTCACACTGAACCTTCACACTGCTATACCACACAGTTATGTCACACTGACACTTTACACTGCTATACCACACAGTTATGTCACACTGATACTTCACACTGCTATACCACACGGTTATGTACCACTGATACTTCACACCGCTATACCATACGGTTATGTCACACTGATACTTCACACCGCTATACCACACGGTTATGTCACACTGCTACTTTACACCGCTATACCACACGGTTATGTCACACTGCTACTTCACACCGCTATACCACACGGCTATGTCACACTGCTACTTCACACCGCTATACCACACGGTTATGTACCACTGATACTTCACACTGCTATACCACACGGTTATGTCACACTGACACTTCACACCGCTATACCACACGGTTATGTCACACTGATACTTCACACCACTATACCACACGGTTATGTCACACTGATACTTCACACCACTATACCGCACTGCTGTATTGCATCTCTGTATCACACCAATGTATCCGTGATCAGATCTGAGCTGAACTTGGTATTACATCCTATTGCCTGTATTGCCTTCCTCCAAGCTGGACAGCACATAAATTTGGCCAGGTGGGCCACTTAGCTTATACAATAAAAGGTGAAATGCTGCACTTTGTACACACAAACGTGCCAACAACAAATGCTCCTTAATATCATAGCAGACCTCTACTACCCGGGGAATCGCCACCAACACCCACGAGCGCTGTTCTGGCTGTGAGAGCTCCATTGTTTCTAACCAAAGAGCCCAGCCTGCCATTCTAAGAGCAGCACTAATGCAGTTTTTAGTGGAAGTATCTTTCAGTGTTTAATCCTCAAGAATACCAGAATTTCAAACATATCAAAATATATTGTTAGTAATATGAATATATTATTCAATTTGGAAATTCAAATTAAACAAGTGATCCTCATGCAAATACACAGATGATATGGTAGATACCCTGCTAGTGAACATAGTGATAACTTAGATTCCCTGCTAATGCTGATATGCAAGTAATGCAGGTACATTTTACTGTAGATAGTGGACCCATAAGGTAGGTGGACAGTGAGTAGCAGCACAAGAGAAGGGCTCATAATAAAGTGGACAAGGAATGTATGTGTTTATGGTAAATAGCTGTGACAGTGAAAGCACAGCAGGTGTCTCCTTGAATAAATGAAATGAAATGATAAAATGATGACACATACCTTTTTCTACTGTGGATCAAATTGTGGGCCAGGGGTGCAGAAGCAGAATGAACAGAAACATCAATGATGCCACAAATACCTGACACAATAGCATCAGCAGTATGAACAATACAATTAAGATCATAAGACATGTTTGCATAAAATATCAAGAGAGTTAAAGGGGAATTACACAGACTTTTCAACATTACAGCATAATTCGGTCCATTCTATAGAAATGTATAGGCTAGGATTTCTTTACAAAGTTAGTGATAGGGACCGGGGGTTATGTTTATAAACAGAACGACACAGAGAAGTTACACATTTTATAAATAATGTTTATAATGCTTAATTGGTGGTAAATCCATAAAAGGACTTTCTCTTTGAGAACTGGGTTCTTGTTTAGGTGCTCCTTAGAATGCCCTGCAGGTACCTCTGGAATGAAATCCCATTTCAAATCAAACTAACATTGTGACATCTGAATGTGTAAGTGTGTCGTACCCATCTCCTCCAGCTCTGAGGTCATGGATTTGGAGCGCAGGGTGATGGCAGGGGGGGTCAGCCGCTTGGTCTGCTGTGGAGCTGAAAGAGGGAAGAGCGCATGTTCAACAAAAAATAATAACAATACAATAAGCACTTTAGCGTAGCAGTGAAAACTGAGATTAGGGCTGCAGATAATGTGGCCTAGGGGAAACTATATAAGGGGACCAAGAATGGATCCTTGAGGAACCCCCTGGGTAAAAGGTACAGTAGGTGATCTTTGTTCAACCTCATAAATGGCCAGAGCCCAGTTACTGAATAATAAGCCTTAGTGTGTAATAAGCCTGGGATTTTAAGGGGATAACAATAGTAATAAATTGCTGCCTGTTTGTGAGGTTGGAACAGAAACAATTTAGGCCTGTATCTGAAAAGTCAATAGAGGAGAGATAGAAGAACACAGCAGCAATATAAACAGAAACATCTGCACACACCGTACACACAGGCTGTCTAAAATGATCCCCTATTCATTTTATAGTGTCCTATTTTGCCCTATTCACATTTAAAGTACACTAATTTTTGCTTTGTCCAAAACTATTCCCTATTCACTATTTTGGACTATGTCCAAAACTATACTCTGTTCTCACTACAGTACTCTATTTTGGGCTTCATCCAAAACTACACCATGTTCGTTATACAGTACACTATTTTAGGCTGTGTCCAAAACTACGCCCTGTTTACTATATAGTGCAATATTCTGGGCAATGTCCAAAACCATGCCCTATTTAGAATATAGTGCACTATTTTGGGCTGTGTCCAAAACTACACCACGTTCACTACACAGTACACTATTTGGAGCAGTGTCCAAAACTATGCCCTGTTTACTATATAATGCATTACAATGTGAATCACTGTTCCCTATAATATGATTCTAAATAGTGTTTCAATGTAGTAAATAGATAAGAGGGACCATTTCTGTTCCCCACAATAGTGCTGTATATAGTGCTTCACAGTAGGAAACCCTTTAATAGTGTTCAATTTACTGCTATGGAATCGCAGGTGGATGCAAAGGTGTTGCCAGGCTGCTGCTATGGTCTTGAAGGTGGTTACTAAGATGTTGCTAGGCTGTTGCTATGTTATCCCAGGTGGTTGCTGAGGTGTTGTTAGTGCCTTCTATATAAAGGGAGCCTATATGCATGGAACCTCTTACCTTTTTTCTTAGGCACCTCCTCCATCTCAGGATTGCGAGCTACCATGACGACCTTCACCATGAGGCTGTTCCCACCCTGACGGATCATGTTGACCACCTGTCTGTGGCCCACCTTCACCACATTCACCCCATTCACCTGAGAGAAAAAGAGAGGCACCTTACTTACTTATCATTTATTATATTGTTTATTATAATCATCATAAAAACCCATTCTTGCGTCTCTGAACCATGTCACTGATCACAATCATAATATTGTTTAAAACAAGATGAATACTGTACAACTACAACACAGATCATATTAGAATGTTATCTAGAGAGCTTTAACATGTATTCATTGCTCATAATAAGTAGTCTTGGGACACGTCTATCATCATTTTACTGTTCCTCGGTTTATTATCCCAGATTATTCAAGGGCCACAGTCTTTAAACTAGAAGCATGAAGTTTTGCAGGACTGTAGAGTCTAAACAGCAATACTGCACTTCTGCTTTTGGAACTGATCACACATAAGGCTTTTGTACAGCATTCATTCAAATGAATGGTAGAATGTTTAGAAAATTCAAATCCATAACAAATGATGTCACCAAGGACATCTTTCACACCCCTCATGGACGTTACATACAGACTCACATAAATACTAGCACACACATATTAGCAACTACTTGGGATACCATGGCAAAGGCCTAGCAACACCTTAGCAACCCCCTGGAACAACATGGCAATGGCCAAGCAACATTTTAGCAACCCCGTATACACTATAGAAACAGCTTACCTTACGACACCTTAGCAACCACCTGGGATACCATAACAACAGCTTAGCAACAACACCTTAGCAACCACCTGGGATACCACAGCAATAGCCTAGCAACACATTAGCAACCACCTGGGATACCATAGCAATAGCCTAACAACACCTTAGCAACCACCCAGAATACAAAAGCAGTAGCCCAGCATCACCCTAGCAACTACATGAGATACCACAGCAATAGCCCAGCAACACCTTGGCAACCTCCTGGGATACCATAGCAGTATCCTAACAACACCTTAGCACCCACCTCGGTTAACAGTAGCCTGGCAACACTTTAGCTGTCATCCTAAAGAAGGATGCAACAAAATACTAAACACTAACCTACATAAAGGAGACAGTAATGTCTGAGCACTTTTACCTGCTTTACTTAAGCTTTCAGTTCATTACAGCCTCACTGCCAGTTTCTCTGAGTAAACCTGTTCGTCATGGCTGGTTATTACAGTCCTGTGCAAAAGTTTGGGCATCCCAGTCAAATTCCATGTTGTGTTGATTACCTGAGTGTAAATAAGTTACACGTCCTCTACAGAAACACACTTCTGTAAAATGTGGTCTGTGCAAAACTGATAGCACAGTTTTTTTTTTTACAATATTTTAAACTGAGCGAATAAATAGAAACTGTGCACTGAAATTACCAGAAAAAAATGCTAAAACAAATTTGTGTGTTCTCTGTAGAAGATGTGTTATCTTCTTATTTTGACCAGGGGTGCACAAACATTTACTGTAACATCTCTGATGGATGCGACTAAATAAACGATAACTTTAGCTTGAAAAATAATAAATAAACAAGACAAAAATTGTATTCAGGGAGTGTCACAAGAGCACTTTTGAGTAGTTTATGCTGTTTTCAATCATTTCAGCAACTGTGTTCAGATATTCTCACAACTGTTTCCAAAAATGTTTAATGAGTTATAAATCCTCGGTACGTCGTTTACAGATACTGACAGTTGTCTTGGTAATGCTTTGTTTTACAGGTCTGTGTGTTAACTGAGTAAGTGTGAGGTACAAACTTCAAAGTATTTTGTAACTATTTTAAGGGATAGTGATGCTTTTCTCGGGTATCAATCAAATCAAAATCAAAAGTCATTGGTCACTTTAAACATGCTGTCTAGCCATATTCCTGTCAGGAATTCACTGAGATTTTAGCCAGTGTTTAAACACACAAAAACACAGTCACTTCCCCAGTACAGGTGGAGACGTGTAGGCTAGCTAAACGGAGGTGAAAAAATTGACAATTGAGGAAGTCTGTTTACACCAACTTCACTCTGTTTGACAAAAGAATGGTTTTAAAATTGTTTTTATTGTCTTTGTAAAATAGGCTGTAGAGAGACTGTGTTGTCCTACACAAGAACTGCCTGGCTTTAGTCTCATAGTGTGGTACTAGTTTGCATGAAACGTGGACGAGCAGCTCGTGCTGTTTCAAAAGAAACATCTTCTTTATTGGAAATGGTCAATAGACAGAGCTGATTGTCAGGGCTTGTTTTACCCTGTATACCCTGTAGTATCATTAAGTCAACATGATTTATCAGGAATAACCTGATATTTGATGTTTCCTTTCCTTCTTAAACACATGATGCTGCAAATTACATTTTGCAAGTTCAGCCTATGCTTTCAATGTTTTTGGCAGAACGAGGGGAAAGTGATGAGGGAGGGGAGAGAGCTCTGAGAACTTGTGCTGGAGTTCCTGGTGGCTTCTTGACCCTCCTGACCCCCCCATGACTGTTGTAGGACTGACAGAGATCTAAGGAACACGGAGGAGATGGTGAGGATGAAGAAACACTATGGCAAATCCCCTTGAAGTGACAATTTACAAAAAACACACAAAAACAAACAAACAAACAAACAAATGTAGTCAATCAACCAAGACATATCTGGTGGCTGAAGTTTGCTTCTTGTGTTTAGCAGTGGAGGCTAATGTAGTTAACAAGTCATAGAAGCTAACGCATCACCAATTAGTGCTAACAGTGCTAACTGCATGCCTAGACCATCACCTTCCTGCAAATGGAAGGTAGAGAAAGAAATGTATTATGTCAGATTGGAAGGAGGAGGGGTTTCAGGCATGGTCCCTCCCTAAACTTCAGCTATTACATCTATAAATATCTACAAGTACTTATCACAATTTTGCTCAAAATAATTACCAGCTAGAACCTGTTTCAGTTTCATTTAACTAAATTTGGTACTTGCCATCACATTAATCCAAATAATTTCCTAATATTGTGGAGTTCATATGGACTAGTTATTATGTAGGACTGTAGGAATGTAAAAGGAAGTGTTTCCTTCCCTCTTTAATGTTTCAGAGTCTTTATTTTCACCCCAGCCTTTGGTCAAAAACCGAGATGTTGTCAAGTTGCTGATCAATTTCGAATTAGCAATAACTAAACGCTGCCCTCTAATGAAAAGACCCAGCATCACAACTCAGCTGGACACACAGCAAAGCCTATTCTTCATGCCTCCTTGTGACTCCACTGACCTTTACACAGGTAGAGCAGTGGTTGGTTCGCATCAGGGGTCGTATTATATTAAAGAAAACATCCAGAAGTAAATTGTCTGATTTTGGCAATTACAAATCTAAGCCTTGCTTTTTCTGACCGACGACGTCAGTTGCTATTCAGTGTCCCTGAGTTAGCTTTCTATGCAAACAGACACAATTAATCACAAACTCTGTTCAAAGAGAGTCAACAACCAGAACAACACAGGAGGCTTCCAGATAACTCCTACTGAGTACGACCTGCAAACGGACTCCACGCTGTCTGAACAGTGAGTCAGCAGAGCAGTCGGCTCAGCCGAGATCAATCAGGACCTCACAGCTCCTACCAGAGATTTATTTCATGCCTTCAAACTGTCTCCAAACGTTACAAAGGTGACATTAGCTTAGCGAGCAGCTTCAGACCCAAACAGAGCCACACACCACAGTACAGGTCTGATTCTGACTGACGGCTGCTCTGCTGAAACAAGTGCAGATAATAAACCACTGAGTAAAAGTGGAGTGGCTGCTGTTGAACTGACCAAAAACTAAAACTGAACCTTTTGGACTGTAGTGTTTTGGCTAAGCTAACGAGAGCTTAGTTAGCAGGCCAAACATGCTACACAGCACAGCACGGGCTCGGTTCCTCTAATGAAGCTAAAACAGCACAGACCTGCATGAGCTCCATGCTAGTCTAAGCTGGTTTAAGTTGGTTTATTTTTGGTCAGGTGTTGGTAAACATGCCCAACACCACAGCACAACTCAGTCAAGTCGAGTTGCTAATGTTACTGTTATGTTATTTTTTTCAGGCTTTGATTTCCCCCCTCTTTCTATCAGCGCCCTCTATTGGTGAGCCGCTACACCACCAATCACTGAGCTCCTCTAAAATATAAATGGGTGCAATCAAAAAAAAATAAAAATTAAAAGTTTAAAAATTTTGTACTTTATTTTTTATATTTCATGGTGAACGCTATGCTACATAAAACAAACCGATGCACCAGTCAATGCACCAAAATCTACAACCAAAAATCCAAAAACCAACAGTGCACAAGATCCTTGCTGAACTAAACCACTGATAATTTACCTTCTTGTTCTTGTCAAGAAATGAAACATGTAGGTTCTACATCAGCAGCTTCCTGTCCTCCCAGTCCATCATGCAACTCTGAACATTGAGCTCTATGTTTTGTAGACACTCCATTAAGATTATCTATGCAGTGTGAAGACGGCTCTGTCGTCTCAGTCCGATGTGCTGCTTTTGGCTCTGCCCGCTTACAGCAGGTTGATTAACTGAGCTCAACAGTATCAGCACCAGCCTTCAATAAGAAGTGTGAAACTGGGTGAAGAGAACATAGAAGACATGAAGAAGCCTTGGCGAATCCACTTCCGGTAACACTTCAATAAAAACGCAAAAGAATAAATGTAGAAATCAAATGTAGTTGATCAGCTAAGACATATCTGGTGGCTGAAGTTTGCTTCTTGAGTTTTAGCGGTGGAGGCTAATGTAGCCACCAATTAGCATGGTGCTAACTGCACTCCTAAACCATCACTTTCCTCAAACTGTGATAAGTTGTGAAAGCTGCACTGTGTCAGTTTTGGAGACCTCTCTGGTGGAAACGTGTAATTGCATGCAGTGTGTGTGGGTTGTGCTTCTTCCCCGAGTGGATGAGTCTGATGTGTGAAAGGGAATCAAAGAGAAGTCTAATCTTGGTGAAGCAGCGTCTCTGAGGATAAGAGTGAATTATCTACTACTGTCAGCACATCTTCATCAGTATGATGTCGATTTTGAGATCATTTGAGGCCAAAACATCGAGCCGGACCTTCTTTTTGAGTCTGCGTGTAACGTTAATATGTAAAGACGTACGACGTGGTGTGAAAAACTCAACGCATCTAAGTTTTAAATGATGATTTTAGGCTTTACAGTGCGACTCACAGCAGAACACACTCACTATATTTTAGCCTGGTCTTATTCTCCTCACTCAGTAATGACACCACTTTCAAATATGTAGTGCAGCTTTAAATTATCTCAATTAAACTGAAGTATGTGGTTTCTGACAATGTAAGACACTTATAACACTTATAATTCACTAGTCTAGAAAAATGGACTAAAGTACAGACACAATTCAGACTTAAAAATGCAGCTACTACTGTTTTTTGATACACTACCTGGTTAAAAGTATTGGGAGACCCTTCCTAATTACTGAGTTCTGGTGTTTCAGCCACACTCATTGCTAACAGGCAGATAAAATCAAGCACACAGCCCTGCAGTCTCCACAGACAAACACTGGCAGTAGAGGGTCGCACTGAAGAGCTCAGTGACCTGAAACATGGCTCTGTTATAGAATGCCACCTGTGACACAAGTCAGTCTGTGAAATTTCTGTCCTGCTAGATCTGCCCCAGATAACTGTAAGGGCTGTTATTGTGAAATGGAAGCGTCCAGGAGCAACAACAGCTCAGCCACAAAGAGGTAGACCACTCAAACTCACAGAGTGGGACCACCGAGTGCTGAAGCGTGTAGCACATAAAAACAAAGAGCTCCAAGCTGCCTCTGGAAGAAACAGCAGCAGCAGAAGAAGAACTGTGCATCAAGATCCTCATGAAATGTGTTTCCATGGCTGAGCAGCTGCACACGAGCCTAAGATCACTATGCGCAATGCCAGGCGTCGGCTGGAGTGGAGTAAAGTGCCGCCACTCGACTCTGGGTCAGTGGAGCCGTGTTCTCTGAGTGATGAATCAGCTTCTCTATCTGTCAGTGTGAGTTTGGCAACTCTGGCCGTATTTGCAACAGTACAGCTCCCAGCAGTTCGCCACTCACCTCAATCAGGAAGTCTCCCATTCGTAACCCCGCCCTCCAGGCCACGCCTCCTTCATCCACAGACTCCAAATACTGAAGAGCAGGAAAAGCTGGAGTGGGAGTGAACTCCTCAATGGGAGTCTGAGCTAGAGAGAGAAAAGGAGAGAGAGAGAGAGAGAGAGAGAGAGAGAGAGAGAGAGAGAGAGAGAGAAAGAGAGAGAGAGTCAATGAAAAAACAGAAAACATTCTTTAATAACATCCAACACAGAATATGGATGGGGATGTAGCAGTACAACATACTGTATTGTACTGAACTGTTTTGTACTGAATTGTATTGTGGTGAACTGTTTTGTGGTGAACTGTATTGTACTAAACTGTATTGTGGTGAACTGTTTTGTACTGAACTGTATTGTGGTGAACTGTATTGTACTGAATTGTATTGTGGTGAACTGTATTGTACTAAACTGTATTGTGGTGAACTGTTTTGTACTGAACTGTATTGTGGTGAACTGTTTTGTACTGAACTGTTTTGTACTGAACTGTTTTGTACTGAACTGTATTGCACTGAACGGTATTGTGGTGAACTGCATTGTACTGAACTGTATTGTGGTGAACTGTATTGTGGTGAACTGTATTGTGGTGAACTGTATTGTACTGAACTGTTTGTACTGAACTGTATTGTACTGAAAGGTATTGCGGTGAACTGTATTGTGGTGAACTGTTTTGTTCTGAACTGTATTGTACTGAACTGTATTGCGGTGAACTGTTTTGTACTGAACTGTATTGTGGTGAACTGTTTTGTACTGAACTGTATTGCACTGAACTGTTTTGTACTGAACTGTATTGTGGTGAACTGTTTTGTACTGAACTGTATTGCACTGAACTGTTTTGTACTGAACTGTCTTGCAATGAACTGTATTGTGGTGAACTGTTTTGTACTGAACTGTATTGTACTGAACTGTATTGCACTGAACTGGCTAGAGTGTTAGTTTGATTCTAGCATGTTAGCTTGTGTAGCAGTAACATAAGGAACGTTTTCAGCCAGATGCTGTTTGCTGTATTGAAAAATGTCTCAAATCAAGACTCAGCTGTACTGCATTGAATCAGACTGTGGATTCTGTGAATCGTTCCACTCCCAGAGACAGAATATATAAAAATAAAGGAAAATGAGCGAGAGCTGTTTTTCTCTGTGTCACCTTTAGCTCCTCGGAGAACGAAGCCAAAGCCCTCATTTTCTTTCTTCTGCAGAAGAACAGACTTCTCCTTTATGATGTAATCACTGCGGGGGGAGGAGGGAGACGGTGAGTAAGGGGTATAAACAGATATGAATGTGATTCTTTTACAGTATGGATGGATTGTGTGGTTTATGTTCACTGATCACCACTGATACTAGCCATATTAATCAGATCTGACACGACAGGTTTATCAGTAACGGTCATCATAACACTGTAAGAGCAGAGTTGACCCCTTAAGTTGTTTGGTTATTCTGTAGTTGGTGTTGTGTCCATATTAGGAACTGCAGGTCTAAGCTGTTTATCTCTAAGAGAGAAATGATCAGCTGCTGTCTCTGTGGTCAACAAACATGTTCCAAACCTGATAACCCAGAGGAAAAAAATTACTTACTTAAGATCGTCTTAAATAAAGCAGATCTCAGTATTATATTAATGAATCACTGATTTCTGAGCTGTTTCTCCTGAACCTCCTCAGGAGAAAAGAAGAGATCAACATCAGTGTCTCACTGTGAGACGTTCTGGTGACGAAGGAGAAAAGTGTGAGTTCTCCTTCTGCACTGACGGACTGCTGAGAGGGTTCTGTGATCTAGAACAGAGCTGAATAAGAGAACGATGAGATCTCACACTTTTCTTATGGAGATATTACTCAGCTGAGGCAGGGCTGAGACGAGTCAGACACTAAAGAGTTAATCCACATGTGGGACAACATTTTGATCGAAGTGAGAAAATCTGAGTTTTATTTCTCAAAAGCCGAATTTCAGAAACAGGAGAAAATGGCTAAAGTCTCACTGTGATTTCAAACTGGACTTAACTGTGTCCAGGAGAAGAACCCGAGATCAAGAGGAGATCTCATTTAGAATGTTTCTTTCCTCTGGACGTTTTACTGTATGGACAATTTTCCTCCGAACTATGCCGGACCACCTGAATTATGAGGTCATTAAGAAGTCGAAATATGAATATTGCTATATGTACACTAACACTGCTCCACACTGAACTGACCTCATTAGACTGGCCTCACTAAAATACCTCTGGCAAATCATCATGCTTTGTCCAGCGTGGTAGTTTAGAGGCTTTGGCCGTTTTAAGCTGTAGTTTGAAGAGCTAGTATTGATATATGGAGTTAAAAACACATTTAAGACTTTGAATTGATTTTGGACGTTAGACTGAAATCTTTTTGATTTGAGTGACCGTATACCTTAATTATGTTTATTTTATTAAATAGGTAGTAACGGTTTTAGCTCATTTTGAGCGCAACTCAAAACCTTAGCCAGTACACGACCAGCAAACACAGCCTTGAACAGCTGTTCACACATTAAAACACTAAAAAGTGCAGAACTGCAGAAAATGTGTGTTTTGGTAGTGACAACTGTTAATGTTCACATTGATTTTTTTATTTTCATGAAAAAATACATACTCATGATAAATCTAAACATAAAAGTTCTAAACTTCACTTTAAAAGATATATATATATATATATATATATATATATATATATATATATAATTTTATACTGAATCGCAGTTTGAACTAATTCTGTAGAATGGTCCATATAACAGTGATGGAGTTTAATAAACAATATTTGTCCACACCAGCAGTGTTTTTGAAAATTTCTCTGTCCATACAAAAATGTAAAAACGACTCAAAAATGCTCACATGATCATGCCAGCCCAGCAGGGGAGATAATAACCCATTAAATTTGATGTCAAATGACTCAAGAAGGGCATTGTCAGCGTACTGCGCAAAATACAGAGCAAACTCCGATTCAAAGTCTGAACTCTGCCAGAAAATAAAAGCTTTAAAAAGCAAATGAAATCCTATCGCCTGCTGCCATGGAGCTGCCATGGAAACGGCCACACAGTCCTGATCAGGCAGGGAAGCTGAGTTTTTCTAGCTTTTCACCCTATCTGTATTATGGAGTTAGGATATATTTCAAATCTGATGTTGGTTAATAATCATGAAGTCATATATCTGTGTCACTGCTGTTTAATGAAAAACTAAATATAATTACAAACCCACAAATCAGCCCAAATTTCCACACAACTCATAGAGATAAACAGCTTAAACTCAGACTTCCTTATTTGGACTTACAGGCATTTTCATGATACACAGTACATTTAACAATATTTAGTTTTTCTGTGGTGAACAGACAAAATGCACAGAATAAAACGTTCAATGGTTTTTAAATTCAGCATTTGCAAAAACAAATATTTAAAAAAGAGCCCGAAGGAAAAAAAACGAACAAACTGGTGAATAAAGTTAAAGAAGATAATAGGCTGCCATCCAATCAGCTACTGGCTGCTATGGAGTTAATACAGTTAGTGTACACTGGTTTTTGTTGTTGTTTACAGGCTTGCTATAATTTCTCTAAATCTGTCTCTTCTGTTCTAGAAGTTCTGATGATGCCCATCATATACTCAGTAAAGAGTGACTGAATTCATTACAGTAATGATAGCACAATGTTATATTCCACACTCGGCCAACGCGCTGCAAACCGCCTGTCCTTTAGTACAAGTTCACCATGTGTTCTTACATTACTGTGGTGGATAAAACTGTCCAAGAACAAATCAGAGTAAGATCTACTGTCATTCTAACAGCCACAACAGCTAAACATGGGCAGTAGACTGCTTTACTTGTTCTATCAGAATGTAAAGGTGATAGTAGTGACCAACTACTGGCAGGCACTGCCTCCAAGAAGCACAGGAGGCTCATGGTAGATGCGCGTCCTCCTGAGCAGGGACTTTAGTGTTGTTTAAATGTTTTTTAACATGTTTTTTGTCACTGTCCAAACACAAAAAACACACAACATTTTCTAAGCTGCTTATCCTTCTGGGTCGCGGGGGAGCTGGAGCCTATACCAGCGGTCATTGAGTGGAAGGCCGCATACACTGTGGACAGGTCAAAGCAAAAACAAGCATCTCTCTACTTTTAATATAGCTTAATAAAAAATAAATTCTCTTCCAAGTCATTTTGGAGCATTTCTGTTATGTAGATTCAGAAATAATGGAGATACATGTTTTGTTTGGACAGCGTTGATATAGGTTTGTTTACCTGAGTGTTTTTACGAGAGACTTAACTTCCCGTCTGCTATGACAGTTAACAGAACGTATGAGCCCACATGGACAGGCTTGGCTATTGTTACAGCGCCCCCTGGCTGTAAATTGTGTTGTGACATATTCTAGAACACAATGACATGCAGAACTGTGCCTGCATAGCTCAAAACATCTGCCTTCACATCCTTGTATGAAGTATGTTTCAGGTCTTAGTTTACATACTTCGCTACTATTAAACACGAGTGCTGGTCCTGGATCGGTATTCAGTATCAGCCCATTCCCTGAGTTCTGATATCTCCACAGCCTCTTCTCAGAGTGGATCCCAGGCTCTGTGTCAGAGAGCTGTGTGGTTTCTTTTCGCTGTGCTACTGCATGTCTGTCACTCTGGATAACATTAAACAAGAGAGAGAGAAAACCTCTCTCTCTCCCTCTCTCTCTCTCTCTCACACAGACACACACACACTCATATACACAGTAAGGAGAGGCCTAAAAGACTAACGTTCTTACAGGTAGACTGTCCTGTCTCTACCAACGATGTCACAAGGACCGATACTTCAGTAACATGTCAATGCCAACAGTGTCTGTGTTTACATGAAAAGATTTTCTGAATACATTCCGATTATAGATTCAGACTGAGGTGTTTATTCTCACTCTACTCAACAATCTGATGAAAATCTCAGTTTACATGCTCACTACAAGCAATCCGATCCAAAATAATATAAACTTTCACTATGACGTGACGAACATGATCAGAACGGACGTAAACTTTCTGATAGGGAATGTAATCAGATACAGGCGTTTACACGGATATTATTCTTCTATTTAACAGATTATTTACAGGATTACCCACCTCGATCAATCGGATAGAAACTGTATTCCGAATGGCCTCAATCGGACTAGACCATTCCGACTGAGGTGTTTACATGGACGTATTATATTGCAATTGAGCTATTAGTCGGACTATTAATGGTTTATTAGGCTGCGTGTAAACGTGGCTATTGAGAAACTGTAATTTTAAACTGCTGTGTTAGGTTATTTACATAATGCGGGTCGTTTTTAGGTAGTTTGTTTGGGAGTTCAGCTGCTACTTTAGTGACTGTGCCAGAATAATAACCAGTCAAAGAGTTCAGTTTCAAATCTTACCAGAGTCGGTCAGAACACAGTCGGTTAATCAGCTCCTCATCAGACAGCAGCTCAGAGTCTCGGCTAACAGGACTCAGTAAACATCCTTAAAATACAGACTTTTACTGTACTTTTACAGACTTTTACTGTACTTTTTACTTTTACTACTTACTCTTTAGTGAAACCAACAAATGTGGGTTACTCATTTCTAGAAAATTCTGTATTACAGACTGAATTTTTCCAGTTGTGATGTGAGACTCTAGTAGTAGCTTAGCTATTGTTAGCTCATTATAATGTTTGTTTCCACAGTCTTAATGGAGGGTCTCTGATATTGTATCCCTTTATATGCCATTTCTTCACATTTACAACTGAAAATTAGATCATCTTTAGTTAAACTTTAACATTATCTGTGTAATGTTTATCAAATTGGCTAACGTTACCCTAGCAATTGATTGCTGAAAAAGGATCGTTAGGATTAAAACCTAATAGTTTTGCCTTCTAGTGGGAATTGGCTTATGGTTTCCTTTTGAGACCACTAGTTTCCTGTAGAACCCCTATATATCCTGTTAGGAAACCATCAAATGCATTTAGAATCAGCCACTGATCACCTGTTAAACCATTAAGATCCTTTATACTGTGATATCAACCCATTAAAAAAGCCAAAACACGTTACAGAACCATCAGGAACCAACAGAATCATTTAATGGTTTCTATGGCTTTTTCAGCAGGGTTCCATAGCTAACCTACCTAATCACTGTTGTTGGAACAAAACCTCATATTTCCAAAATGGTAACTTTACAAGAGAAGGAGAAAAACATACTCTACTTTTAATGTAAGTCAATGGAACCAGACGTATTTTCAAGTCATTTTGGGCCGTTTCTTTTATTGCATTCATCATGAAATTTACACACAATGTAAAGAGCAACAGGAATTTTCAAATTATGTCAAAAACTGAAAAAACAACAAAAATTGGGATTCAAGGTTTTGTTCCAACAGCAGCGATATGTTAGGTAATCAAGTAAACTTTAAACTACACTTTATATCATCACTCTTCTTTTAACGTATGGTGTATAACCTTGAGTAAGATATTGTTTATGAGTGTAAAATGTTCTGTTAAATAGTGACCCAGCACTGTGTTATAGATATGGCCCAAACCGGTTTGTGTTTAACCCAGCATTTTTTTTGTGTACCAGTTTTCCACAGAATCAGTAGGACTTGAATTGAGTCTGTAAGCAGAAGAAGACCTTGGGAACACCGACCAGCAAGTCGGTGCAACAATACAACAACACGGTGCAACAACAGCCGCAAGGCTAATCTCAAAGAAAAGCAGCCCTCACATAAAAATACTTTAGCTTTCAAGGTTATCAGGCTATAAGCTAAATTGCTATGACAATCACTAGCCTAGCCTACAACACCCTCCTAGGGCTCGAGCTACTCCAAGTGGAAATATGGCCCATGTCCTGTGTTGACTATTGGTCTGTGCTACACAATATAGAATCAACACTGTATTTTACCGTTTCTAGGTAGAAAACATTAGCAAGCTGCGCACAGCAAGTGGCAGAAATAGACTTGAAGCCAAACACGGCCAGTAAAAAAGCTCCACCGATTAACAAAGGAGCAGACAGAGCATGCTGCAGTTAGCATTTCTGCTATAAAATGGGATTTGGCCTCATTTTGGCAGCCAATCATCAGGAGCAATGTAAAAATAAACACTCAAACATCATGGACATCAGTCAGTCTGTTAAAGTGGCGTTTTCTGTTTTCTGACAAAAACATCTGCTGAAAGATGTTACTGTCAGTGTAGGAGTTGTAGATTAAATTACTGAAACAACATTCTTTATCTGAATAATGAACACAGCTGGTTACTGATATCTACAATATCACTGTCTCTACTGTTAATACGCAACTGCTTTCTTAGTTTTAATCACCTGACTGGTTAGCCCATTTGGGTACAGTGTGGTGCTAATAATGCCAAGGTCGTGAGTTTGATCCTTGTATGGGCTCCGATCTGCTTTTGGGGGCAGTTGTGGGCTGGAGGTTAGGGAACCAGCCCTGTGATTGGAAGGTCGTTGGTTCGATCTGCTGAGCTGACAGTACGTGACTGAAGTGCCCTTGAACAAGGCACCTAACCCCAACTGTTCCCCGGGCGCTGTGGATAGGGCTGCCCACCGCTCCAGGCAAGTGTGCTCACTGCCACCTAGTGTGTGTGTTCACTAGTGTGTATGTGGTGTTTCACTGCGGAAGTGAAATTTCCCCACTGTGGGACTAATAAGGGTCACTTAAATAAATAATGTTGACAGTTTTTAAGCTCTGAATGGTGTTTGTTTTTGTTGTGGTATTGAATCCCAATATTGAGAATCGTTCCATGTTACTTTACCGGTATTAACTACCAACATCCTGCTGTTCCGACACTCTGACAGCCACTACACAAACTGCACAGTAATGTCTTCTTTACACTTTGCGTAATTAGACATGTAGGTGAGTTCCCACAGAGTCTAACTAAAAGGTTCTAGATAAAAAACTTGGAAAAAAGTCCAAGTACTCTGTAGTTATAAGGGGTAAAAGAATGGTACAAAATACAGACGCTACTTAAAATGTTCTTTTCTTTAATTTGGTGCCTAAATCTGATGCTTATCGTCGTGTTACTCAAAATAACACTTACCCAAGATAAACCTCCTTGTTGTCATTCTGTAGTCAGCGTGATAGCAATTTTAAGAACTCTGGGTCTAAGCTGTTTTCTCAATGTGATAAATGAAATGGATGGTATTTGTGTAAAGTGCTGCGGTCTCACGCTGTGGTAAACAAAAAAATTCCAAACCTGGTGCCTGAAAACATAAACCTGAAATGTACACAGGACAAAATGCACTGCTTTTAGAACATTTTTGTTCACCACAGGATGAAATGGTGACGATCTTTGAAAAATAGAGATAAACAGCTTAGACCCAGAGCTCCTAATGCGGGCATGACACCGACTACAGACTACAGAATGACCACACGACCTCACAGGTCTGTTTACATGGCAAATATGCTTTCCTGGCATTTCAGTGCAATTTAGACTGTGTTTCCTGAGACTGTTATCCGAAATAATTATCTAGCACTTTGTACGTCACACTTACTCTGTGAAACTTAAGGGGCTGTAAAAGAACGTGTTCCCTTACTGCTGTTGATCCTCCTGGAATAGATTATTTTATATGTTGTTTAAAACCTGTACACCAGCTCCCATCACGCAGCAGTGAGACGGTGCTATACTAGCTGTCTGCCATGCACACGTTCCACCACCCCCTCTGTCTACATTCCCATCTATACATACAGCACAACACTGCAGCAGTGAAAATTACAAGGTATCACTACACGCACACACACACACACACACACACACACACACACACACACACACAAATATCTATTTATATGTAATTATATATAAATATATATTTATGTATAATTATGATGCTGTTTACTGCACTGTAATTCTATCACTGCTCTGTAACTCACTGCATCATGGCTCCTCTATAACTACATCATGGTATTTTAAAGCACTAATCACTGCATCATAACTGCACTGTAAAAAAACTTTAGGGTTTTAACTTAAAGTTAAAAATTTCAATAATAAGTTGACAGGGCACAGATCCTTGTTCCATTAACTTACTATTCATTTTTTAAGGCAGCCCAAACACTACATTTTAAAGTTAAAACGATATATATTTTACAGTGTGCAGATGGCCCAGGTGTACAGAGCACACTGTGGATATTCTACTATCTACGCAGTAGATATGGTGCAGGGATAAAGTTATTGAGCAGTGATTATGTCTACATCACTATGTATAGCATGAGCCAAACATCACAATCATATAATCCAGAAATAGAAATGTACATCGTAAAACATTGTTTGACAGAAGGAATTTGATCAGTGGAGCTAAACGATGCTGTTAGAAGCCTAACCTATGTAGATTAGCCACAGGAGGCCACAGTGCTTCAGGTTAGATACAGTACAGCGATATAGGGTAACGACAGTGCTAAAGGTTCCAGGTTTATTACAGCACTACAGGTTAACCTCAGTGCTACAGCTTACCTACTGTAAAGCACTACAGACTAATTACAACGCTGCAGATTACAGCACTACAGGTTAGCTACAGTACCACACTACAGGAAAGAGCTACAGGGTCAGTACAGCGCCACAGGTTACACTACACTCTTAAACAAATGGTTCTTCAAGGGCTCTTTAGTAAAGAAATTGGGTTTATATAGAACCATCATCACTTAAAGAACATGCTGCATGATTAAATGGTTCTCTGCATGGTGAAATGGTTCTTCAGACTGAAGGATAATGTATTGTATACGGTTCTATATAGAACCTTTTTGAAAATAAGATCTATATAGCACTGAAATGGGTTCTGCTACAGTTACGATGTCAAGCTTGTAGCAATAGAAGGACCGTTTTTGGTGCTATGTAGAACCATTTTCTTTACTAAAGAACATTTTGAAGAACAATCTTTTATAAGTGTAACTCCGAAGAAGAGAAGCAAGTAGGGTCTAAGTGCTAGCCATCTTTATTCTCAAAGTGGGTAACTTCAAAGATCGTAGACCAAAGACAGTCCAGGTGTAAAAGGGAAAAAATGTGAAGTTCTATGTGACCAAATCTGAGAAACTCAAAATCCAAGAAACACAGGGAAGAGTCAAAATCCAACAGGGCGTAACAAGAAACAAGGCTCAGAATTAACAAAGAACTCTCTAACAAGACTTTGGAAAGAGCATGGAAACACACAGGCTGTGACTGTGACTAGGTGTGACTAGAACTGAGGTGAGAGCGACCTCTGCAGGCAGGGAGGTGGATCCCTGGAGAGGATGTGACAAGATTGTACTGCAAGTCACCTACAGTGCAGCAACATAGGTTAACCTAAGTGCTATATCTTACCTACAATACAGTGCTTAGCTAAACTACAGTGCTACAAGTTATCTAGAGCACAGAACTATAGATCAAGTTCAACGCCACAGGTTAACTATAGTACAATGCTAACCACAATGCTACAGATTACAGAACTACAGGAAAGAGCCATTTGATACAGTGCCACAGGTTAGTTACACTACTACAGATTATCTACAGCACAACACCATAGATTAAGTACAGGGCTACAACTTAGCCACAGCACTGCACCACAGGTTATCTAGAGCACAGAACTACACAGCAAGTGCAACGCTACAGGTTACAGATTGTGTTGTGCAGTACTGCAGGTTAACTGCAGTGCAGCATTAAAGTACACACCACAGGTCACCTACAGTGCTACAGGTTAGCTTCATCACAATGCTACGGTAAATAGTGCCACAGCTACCATTTTACAGGTAAGATTCGATGCTACAGATTATAGTTACTGTTACAGAACAGTACTAAAGGTTAGCTAGAACTAGTAGAACATTTCACGACTCAAATGGTTCAGGGTTACAGGTTAGTTACAGAACTACAGATCACAACTTTATGGGTTGAGTACAGCACAGCAGGTACAGCCCTGCTAGAAAAAACAGCACAGATCAGCATTTTGCTGTTGTCAGAAGAAAACCTCGTATCTCCAAAATGGTAACTTCACAGGAGAATGAAAAAACCTACTTTACTTTCAATGTAAGTCAAGGGAACCAGACTTTTTTTCAGGTCATTTTGGGTCGTTTCTTTAAGTCCATTCATCATGAAACTTACACACAATGTAAAGGACAACAGGCATTTTCAAAATATGTCAAAAACTGAAAAACGTCAAAATGGAGATACGAGGTTTTCCTCCGACAGCAGTGATATATTGTGCTTTGGATGCTGGGATGCCATCCAGCTAAACCAGTACCAGACCAGCATTCAACCAGCACAAACCAGCACAGACCAGCTTAGACTAGCATGGAATGCTCACTGGTCCGGCTGTTTCTTTCAGCAGGAAGTACAATGCTACAGGTTAGCTACAATACAGCACTAGGGGTTAGCTACAGCCAGCAGTGGAGCTTGGCCTTTCAGTATATGGGTGCATCCTAAGGCAGCCAGCTAACTTGCTATTGTGACAGGGCATCAGGGCTACCTTACCCTGCTGTGAACTGCTCTCTCACTCGCCCACAGTCTTTCAGCTGCTTTAGTAATTATATTAAAATAACTTGGTCAATGATAGATGATCACTGTCCAACAACGAGGCAACAACACTCTTTCTAATTGTGTGTAAAATGATATGTTAGCTAGCTGTTATAGCCTGTTTTCACAGAATATGACTGCGTCAGTGTCTTTCTGAATGTAAATGCATGCATGACTCCATGGAAACTGAATATTTAGTCTACAGACAGCAGTGGAATAAGGAGTGGGACATGTGCTACAGGTTAAAGCACTACAGTTAACCCCTTAAAATCACTGGCTTATTACATAATACAGCTTTTTATTCAGCACCTACAGGGACTTCAGTGTACACTGGTTGAGCTATTCTTAGATTATAGAAGTGTGTAATAAAACTTTGGGCTTCTTTATAAAAAGTGTTCCTATATTCTAGGAGTTTGTTTACATATCCCTGCTAAAAAAACAGCTTAGCTGGTTGACCAGCTAGACCAAACTAGTCAACTAGCATGAATAACCATGACCAGCTTCACTGAGGTGGTCTATCAGCTTCTGCAATGTGGTCCACCAGCTGCTGGTTGGCCAACTTGACTAGCTTGACCATGCTGGTCATGCTGACAGACCAATCAAACAAAAACATACTGTATGCTGGTAGACCATATTAGCTGGTTGACCAGCATATGGTATGTTTTCATCTGGTCCAGCTGGATGTCCAGCCTGGCAACAACCTAGACCATCAAAGATCAGCTTAGACCATCTGAAACCAGCAACAAGTAAAAGCTGGTCTTAGCTGGATTTGGCAGGGATAGCACCCATTTAAGCTCCATCACACTCACTGAATAAACTATAGGCTACAGTACAGCACTACAGATTAGCCACAGTGCTACAAGTTACGTACAGCTCCAGTAGCTTTAGTTACAGTTCCGTTTCAGTATGCTACAACAGGTTAGCTACCATATCGAGCTAATTGATTAAATGTTGTACATCCATGTACATTTCAGTGTTGCATGTTAACTGCAGGACTGCACTGGAGATTAGCTACAGGTTAAGCACACCACACCAGATAATCTACAGTGCAGATTAGCCTGGGAGGAGTTCAAAGCAAGAAACTGCACTGTGTGTAGTTTATAGTATTTGATTAATGTGAACTAGGTTAGCTAGTGCAGCACTACAGGTTAGTTCAACAGGTTAGCTACTACAGCGCTACATGTTAAGTACAATGCTATTGTTTAGTTATAATGTGTTACTTAATGCAGCACTACAGGTTAACTTCAGTACACTGTTACATGTGAGCTACAGCACTGCACTGATGACTGGCTATAGGTTCAGTACACAACAACAGATCAGCTACAATACAACACTACAGGTTAGCTACAGTACTACAAGTTAGCTACGATACAGCAGCACAGCTTAACTGTTATTACAGGTTATTACAGTACAGTGCTACAGGTAAAATCCCTTCTAAATAAAAAAAAAAATACAGCCATTAGGATTAAAACCTTGTGTTACTCTGGTAGCAAGAGAACAGTGGACCACTGTTGGCCCTCTGATTGCAAAGCTGGTGGTCCACTGGCGTTAGAGACCACAAGTCTCCTGTAGAATAACTTCAAATCCTATTAGAAAACCATAAAACACATCTAGAATCCATCACAGGTCACCTGCTAAACCAGTAGAATCCTTTACATTGTGATTTCCATCCATCAGGAAAAGCCAAAACATATTAATATCACCATGAAACAACAGAAACACTTGTTTTCATCAGCAGGAGTGCTGCTGTTTACAAAACAAAGCTAATTGATTACCTGTAGCACACTGCAATACGTTACAGTACAGTGTTAATATTATGTACAATACACTGATGGTAGCTACAGGTTAAGTACACCACAACAGATCAGCTACAGTGTTACAGGTGAACCGCAATACAACTTTACAGGTTAAGTATGCAACATGTTAGCTACAGCACAGCTACAGCACAGCTACAGCACCACCCTGGTGATTAGCTTACATACACCACAACAGATCAGCTACAACATTACAGTAATAGTATAGTACAGCAGGTTAGCTACAGCACAGTGCTTCATGTTAACTACTATAGTACTGTGTAGTTAAAATACAGAGCTAATTTATACCTGTAGAGCACTGCTACATGTTAGCTACAGCACCACCCTGGTGATTAGCTTACAAACACCAGATAGCGAGCATATATCAATCCGCTGGATGGAGAAGGTCGGCACCCCACTGACTGTTTTCAACTGCTGGTCCACCATTGGACCACCCAGATTACTGTCCTGTATACAAGCACTAACTAGTTTTTAATCTCCTCAAACAGATTTTAAATGTGCAGAGACTTTTATTTTATAAAGTACACTAAGACAAATACAACAAACACAAACAACTGAGAGAAAAATTGATTAGGCCTAATGTAAAATGGTTTTATAGTAAATGTTGTTGCTGACGCTGAGCTAGAATAAAATGATTTACTAAAGTCATTTATGTACTAATCAAGTACATCTAAAGAAAGGAAAATTAAGTAAATTGGACTGTGAGTGGAAACTGAGCGATGATAAGTGGAATTTTGTCTATTACTCTGCTTAACCACCGTTGGGCCGCCCAGAAAACTCTGAGCGAAACGCCAGTGGACTGCAAGCTTTGCAATCAGTGGGCCGACAGTGGTCCACTGTTCTCTTGCTATCAGGGACACCATAACAGATGAGCTGCAACATTACAGGGTGAGTATTGTATAGTATAGTATAGTACAGTACAGCAGGTTAGATACAGCACAGCATGACACGTTAACTACAATGGTACTGTTTAGCTACAATGCAGAGCTAGTTGTTTACCTACTACAGTGCTACATCTACAGTACAGATTACATGTTAGCGACAGTACAACACTACAGGTTAGCTACCCTGCTGAAAAAAAAACTGCACAGACCAGCATGCATTCCATGCTGGTTTAAACTGGTTTATGCTGGTCTGGTGCTAGTTTAGCTGGTCACCCAGCATGGCCGTACTGGTTAACCAGCATAGGAGCATCCAAAACACAACATATGCTGGTCTGTGCTATTTTTTATAGCTACTGTTTAGCCACAAAACAGCTGACAACAGTTAAGCATAGTCAAAGTCCTAATAGGAAAGTCTGTTCACTCAGCGGCCATATTGGCAACGCCGCCAGGCAGTTATTCCCAGCCATACAAGACCAGACTCCTCTGTCTTTAAATAGAGGGAGCCCAAAATACTCAAAATGAAGGTCAAATTACCATTTTAAAGACACATTTATAATCACTGATAAAATCTGACAAAAACCTCATCTTACTGAGCGTTTGGCTTAGTAACATACAAAAAAAGGTGTTTTTTGGGTTGTTGTGGCTACTGCGCTTGCACAGATCCCCACAATGAGGGGGCTTTTCCCTCTTGTGGCTTAACCAGCATCCAGCTGGCTCTTTTTCATGAAGGGCAGCCTTTCTCAGCAAACAGACACCATGTTCAGTGTTACAAGCTTTCCCACTCATATCTCAACCAGTGACTGTCTCCTCCTCCTTTATAACAACTCTGGTGTAGCACAACAACCGTACAGGCCAACTACAATGCTACATATTAGCGCTACAGGTTTAATAAGTATATTGAAACAGGTTACTACAGTACAGCGCTACAGGTTTACTACCACACTACTGTTTAGCTACAGCACAGAGCAAACTGGTAACCACAGTACAGTGTTACAGGTTACGTCCAGTTCTACAGGATAGCCAATATCCAACAGGTTAGCTACAGTACAATGCAGCAAGCTAACTAGAATGCAACTGTTTACCCTTAAGACCTGCACTTTAGATTAGCCGTTAAGATTAGATATAGTACAGCGCTATAGCTACAGCGCTACTTAATTAGAGCAAGTCTTCAGACTGGAAGCTGACCACACGATCTGATGGACACCGATCAGCCTCAGAGGAGGATAAACAACAGTACAGTGTCACCTGTTACGTTCAGTGCTACAGGTTAGCCAGTATCCAACACTGAAGATTGAGTACAGGTTAGCTACAGTACAGCACTACAAGCTAACTAGAGTGCTACTGTTTAGCTATAACACAGTTTATCTACATTGCTGTGTAGCGTCTTGCTTAGCACTGCACTTTAGATTAGCTGTTAAGATTAGCTACAGCACAGCGCCATAGCTACAGTGCTACTGTGGTGCTAAAGCGCTACCGCTAAGATAAAGTAGAGATGCTAACAAAAAGACCTCATTGTCAAGAGACTGACAGGACTGTGACAGCTCAGCACAGTGACGGATTACCGAACGGTGCGATCCTTCAAGAGAAAACACGCCACATCCAGACATTCACACAGCAGACTAATTAGAGTGAGTCTTCAGACTGGAAGCTGACCACACCATCTGATGGACACCTGTCAGCCTCAGAGGAGGATAAACAACAGGTAGAGCGCTAAAGCTTAGCCCTGCTCCTCCAGGTGAGCCACAACACAACGACACAGGTTAACTGCAGTGCTTTATCCCAATTGGGTGCTAAGCTAGCGTCCACTGCTGCAGCTGTGGAGTGGCCACAGGTTAGCCAAGATACGGAGCTACAGGTTAGCGACGGCTCCCAAACACAGCTGCGTACGGTCCTCCAGGGAGCCGAACGCGCACACGCATGAAGGTACGCGCGCACACACACACACACGCAGATTTCTCTGTCGTGGTGAAGCGTTCGCATCAGAACGTCCTCTGGTTTGTGAGTCACTCGACGTAGAGGGGGAAAAATT
The DNA here is from genome assembly GCF_904425465.1 of Colossoma macropomum. Taxonomy (NCBI): domain Eukaryota; kingdom Metazoa; phylum Chordata; class Actinopteri; order Characiformes; family Serrasalmidae; genus Colossoma; species Colossoma macropomum. The sequence goes on from NW_023494785.1 coordinate 880,235, forward strand.
ACTCACACTGAAATGACACACAATGAACACACACACACACAAACGCAGCAGCTGTACAGCTGTGGTAACACACACACACACACGCCCACATATATACACACACATATACACACACACACACACACACACACACACACACACACACATATATAACACAGATAACACAAAGGCGTACAATTGGCTTTTCAGTCAAACAATCCATAGCCTCTTACAAGCATGCATTCATCTCTTCCTCCCGGCTTCTCTGCTTCTCTCTCTCTCTCCCTCTCTCTACCTCTCTCTCTTTCCCTCCTCCCTCCCTCCCTCCGTCGCTCTCCCTCTCCCTCCCCTTCTCCCTCCCCCCTCTCTCTCCTCTGCGGAGCCGTATGTAAAAAGGGAGCCGGTACCTGTAAATGAACCAGACGCTGCGGTTTGAGGAGCTGAGTGAAGGCCAGGAGGAGGAGAGGGAGAGAGGGAGAGAAATACTCTCCCCATCCCCGCATCCCCCCATCGCCATGCCGCCCCCTCCTCTCTCTCCTCCTCCTCTCCTCCTCCTCCCCCTCTCCGCTCGCCGAGCTCGCACAGACGCGCCGCGAGAGGAGAGGAAGAAAGAGAGAGAGAGAGAGAGAGAGAGCGAGGGAGCGAGGGAGGAGAGAGAGAGGGAGAGTGGGAGAGAGAGGGCCTAGCAAGCCTAGACCCTTCATGCTTAAGACAGAGGGAAAATAAAGCAGAGGGAGGAGGTGAGAGAGAGAGAGAGAGAGAGAGAGAGAGAGAGAGAGAGAGAGAGAGAGAGAGAGAAGGAGTTCAGTCACTGCGACAGGGAGAGAATGATAAAAAAAGGAAAAGGGGAGGGGGAATTTAAGTGAGAGAGGGAAAAATAAGAGGAGAGAGGAGAGAGAAAGACAGGAGACAGGTAATAGATGGAGAAAGATAGAGATGGTGAGAAAAGAAAGGAAGACAGAAAGCGAAAGAGAGGAAAAAAAGACAATTGAGAGAGAAAAAAGTAAAGAGTTATACATAAAGAGGGAAGAGAGAGAGAGGGAGAGTAGAGAAGATAGAGGGAGAGAGGATAAGAAATGGAGAAAGAGTGAGAGAAAAAGAAAAAAAGAGATGGTTTAATAAAAAAGGAGAGAGAGAGATGAAGAGATGCTGTGAGTGGGGGAGGAGGCAGCAAACAGGAGCTGGTGTTTAAACTCATTCAACAGAGAGAGAGAGGGAGAGAGAGAGAGAGAGAGAGAGGTGGGAGAGAAAGAGAGAGATAGAGAGAGAGCGAGGAAGAGAGAGAAAGAAAGCGAGAGGGAGAGATGATAAGAAGAGAGGGAGAAAGAGTGAGAGAAAGAGGAAGAATGAAGAGAAAAAGGAAAAAAGAGAGATGGTTTAGTAAAAAAGGAGAGAGAGATGAAGAGATGCTGTGAGTGGGGGAGGAGGCAGCAAACAGGAGCTGGTGTTTAAACTCATTCAACAAAGAGAGAGAGAGAGAGAGAGAGAGAGAGAGAGGGAGAGAGAGAGAGGGAGGCAGAAAGAAAGACAGAGACAAACAAAGTGAGAGAGAAAGACAGAGAGAGACAGAAAGAGAAAGAGAGGGATACAGGGAGAGGGGGAGAGAGAAAGAGAAAGAAGATACATAGAGAGAAAAAGAGAGAAAGAAAGATATATAGAGAGCGATAGAGAGAGAAATAGATACAGACAGAGAGAAAGAGAGAGAGAGAGAGAGAGAGAGAGAGAGAAAGAAAGATAGATAGAGAGAAAGCGAGAGACACAGTATATGTAAAGATATAGAGAGATAGAGAGAGTGACAGAGAAAGAGAGAGATAGAGAGATATATATAGACTACTGAAGATTACTGAAGACTGACTGATCCTCTCTCTCTCTCTCTCTCTCTCTCTCTCGGTGTTCAGGCTCTCCGTGTCTAAGCGGTTGGTGTGTTGGTTCTGCAGGTGTGAGGTTCAGACAGGTGTTTAACTCTGGAGGTCTGCTTTTGTCGCTCGGTCTCCCAGCAGGCCGTGCGTAGGCCCCCGGAGCGCTAGCGGACTCCGTTACACTGTCGCAGGGCTTCGTCAGCGTGTCTGTGTGTTTCAGGTTCAGGAGGTTAAATAAAGTAAGAACTCTGTGATGCGGCTTTCATAAAGCCTCCGTACACACAGGGCCAGCATTGTCATAGAAACAGGCCTCACGCTGCGCGAGCTACATGAGTGAGCTGGCAAATATCGGCACGTCAGACTCCGCACGGATTCAGTAACACACACAGATACACACTTCTGATACAGTCGCACACAGGTCTTCATTCCTACAGGAGAACGGGCACCAGTTTCCTCCTCTACACATCAAACGCAGTCGATCAGGTTTGGACTGAGTGAGTCCAAGACAGGTTTGGGGTCTGAAGCTCTCTTTACTATTAGCACGGGAGGAAGTAATGCTAGAAGCTCATACTCCACTAGTTAGCACACTACATGTCATATGAATGTTTATTCACTGACCATGTGTACTGGGCTGGCATAGATTTATAGTATACAGTATACCCACTTTTTTTATATATATAGAACATGTGTGTATATATCATTATATAACATTTTATAACCCTGTTGGGGGCAGAGATGCCACATCTTGCCTGCTCACTCTTTCCTAGGGCTCCCGCTTGGTGGCAGATTATGCCATTTAGTTTCGTACATTAGCTGCAGAGAGTGGCTGGAATGACAAGGCCCTTTGGGCTGTGTTCCAACGGGGGCCAAATGGCAGACTAAAGGATGAGCTCACCACTCGAGAGCTGCCCACTACTTTGCAAGATCTCTATGACATATTCTATGACATATTCATTCAACTCGACACCCACATGCGTCAGAGAGACCTCGACCAAAGGGGCAGCTCTCGTGCTTCAGACCACCATCCACTTTGGTGCTCACTCCAGGTTCAGTCATCAGTTGGGCAAGAGCTGGCTGAGCCCATGCAGTTATGTGGTGCCTGCCTACCCAACCAAGAGCCCACACTGCACTCTCTGGAGGCCAGGCATCCCCGCAGTGGGGGTCGCCCATTGCGAAATGTACTGGCCCATCCCAGCCAGGGGACCAGTGAAGGGCCCACGCTTGTAAGCCCTAATCTCGGGGCTACAGCTAAAGGCCAGTCTGTCATGGGGGCCCCGCCATCAAACCACCCTGCTAGCCTTTATTGATTCATATATGCTGTATATAATCCAAGCCCCCCACCAACGGTTAATGCTGGGGTTCCCCCTGGTTAGAACAGCACAACCCCTGCATTGATTGGTCCACTCAGTCTGTCTTTGCATGGGGTCCACAGTGCAGAAGTCATTTTTTGACTTCTGCAACCCAGGACTCCCCCAAGAGGCACCAGCCAGCCAGGGCCCTGAGAAGCTGAAACTCATGGGGGTCCCCCAGGAATACTGGGACCTCCAGGAAGTATTTAGTAAGGCTAGTGCCCAAATCTTACCTCCCCACAAGGAGAACGATTGTGCCATTAACCTTCTCCTGGGCATTACACCTCCTCGAGGACCGTTATTTGCACTTTTGCCCCCTGTGTGCTCAGCCATGGATGTCTACATCCGGGAGGCATTAGAACTGGGCTTTATTCGCCCATCTTCTCCTGCGGGGGCAAGCTTCTTCTTTGTGGGCAAGAAAGATGGAGGCCTTCATCCCTGTGTGGATTATTGGGCACTAAACGCAATCACAATCAAAGACTGCCACCCCCTGCCATTGATGTCTACAGCGTTTGAGGCACTGCAGGCCACCATATTTACCAAACTGGACCTGCGCAGTGCCTACAACCTAATACGCATTGAGCAGGGGGATGAATGGAAGACAGTGTTCATCACCCCCATTGGGCATTATGAGTATCTGGTAATGCCATTTGGGCTCATTAACGCCCCAACCATCTTCCAGCACTTCCTAAAAGATGTGCTGAGGGAGACCTTGGGTCACTATGTACGTCTACATCGATGATATACATATTTACAGCCAGTCCCTTGAGGAACACATCAGGCATGTCAGACAGGATCTCCAGCTGTTACTGGAGAACCGCCTGTACGTTAAAGTGGAGAAGCCAGAGTTCCATGCCTGAACAGTTTCATTCCTGGGCTTTGTGGTGTCTAAAGGCACCCTTAGCATGGATTCGGCCAAGATCAAGGCCGTGATGGACTGACCCCGCCCTACCTCTCTCCAGTTGGTCCTTCTGTAGTAGCTGGTAGTTCTGTGGTGGCTCCCCTCACCCGGAAGACCCCAGGTCCATTCTATTGGACTGCCAAGGCCCAAGAGACCTTTGAAGAAATCAAGGCATGGCTAATGCCCCCCACACGGTCCTCCAGCTACCCTATCCTGAGGAACCGTTTATCGTCGAGGTAGATGCTTTAGATGTGGATGTGGGAGCAGTACTCTCCCAACACCTAGGCCCAGCCAAGAAGCTCCATCCCTGTGCGTTTTACTCTCGTGGTAAGAAAACAGCAGTACCCATCTTGAAGCCTAGATTTTGCCACCTTTTGATGGTGATCCTGAGAATGAGGCTGTCTGGAGATTTACTCCAGACAGGCATACCTGAGGTGGTCAAGTTTCAGATGAAGCATGATCCATAGAAATAACCCCTCATTGGTGTAACAGAGGAATGTGTAAAACAGAGGAAGACCCCCAATGGAGTCCTGCTGTCAGATGTCAGACCACTCCCAACCAGCAAATGGTGAAAAGAGCAAGACAGAGATTGTCTGGGAGCCCCTAGCCATGACCTGGCTCAGAGACAGTATTTTTCTTAAACTATGGCAGAAAGACCTCTCTGTAACTGCACCCATGTCTAACCCGTCCTATTTAAGATTCAGTCTGATCACTCCAGTGGGGAAAGGCTGGAATATGTGACCTAAAAATAAAGCTTGACTGCCAAACCCCTGACACATCCAGTGAGACCTTCTTCATGCATTCAGAAGTCACAGAAAATTTATTTTAGAGCCTGACATCAGACTTGCAGAACAAGGGCAGTAGTAGAGGAGAAGGGTGGGTACAACTTCTTTTGAAATGGAAAACTGGTGCATAATAACTAAAGAAGGCATTTTGCCATTAAAACATTGTTAACCACCTTAGTAGTCAAGAAATCTCTGACTATTGGAGAATAACAAGATGGTCACTTTGGACATTGGACTCACAAGAAGAAAAGGAGGCCTTGTACATCATCCGGGACCATGTTTGCATAGATATCCCTAAAAGCGGGATAGAAAGGTAACATCGACTCTAGTTGATACTTCGTCCTGACTAAATGTGTCAAACAGAGTGTTGTCATCTCCAAAACCCCGTTCAGACAAACACTTCAAGACATCCTGATGTATTAGAGGGAGAAGCAGAAGAGGCTCAGTTGCTTTAGGACCAATTCTCTGAACCTTGGAGAGACCCAACAATGCTTCCAAAAACCCTAGGTAAAGCTGTCCCCTCACAGTCTCCTAAGGTACTCTGAAGTTGTTGAGGTAGACCGGTAACACTTTCTATGAATGTCATGTTTGTAACATTGTTATAATGTATTCATAAGGCATTATAAACATGGTCACAAATATTTATAAAAAAGAATTACACTGAATTACACTTTATAGCCATGTTTATTATACATTATGAATTGTTAATATAATGCATTATAAGTAGTGCCGATAACATGTTATACTGTCAGTGCCAAAGAAGTCAGTCCAGCTTAGAGAGCGCAAAGTAAAGACAAATACCAAGCTAACGGTGGTGTACATTACCTTTCCCACATTGGGTAAAACACTGATGGCAGCTCTAGTTTAAACTCTGACATTTGAAGCCTGTAATGTGCTTTATTGGGTATATTTTAGTGTTTCAGTAAATCCTTCAGTAAATACTTCAACTTGAAGCCTCATTCTTAACACTGGAGGAGGCTTTAGTACAGTACGCTTCACTTTACTTAGAGTGGACAAATACGACTTATGAGCTCTTATAATTTGTTATGATCAGTACTTATAATGTATTATGTTAACAATTCATAATGCATAATAAACATGGCTATAACGTATAATGCATTTTTATAAATATTTATAGCTGTGTTTATAATGTCTTATGAATGCATTATAACATGTTATGAATGTGTTTATAGATGCTTACAAAGGTGACATTCATAGAAAGTGTTACCGGTAGACCATACTACACACCAACCGCAGAGTCATGAGCTACAAGAATAAGAAAGATCAGGACTGGTTTGACAACTACAGGTGCGTTCCAAAGCCTAGGCTGCAGCCGAGGTATACTGCATAGATGTATCTCTCCAGGTGTTCAGTTACCCACAATTTTCTGCACATAAATGATGCGAAGAAGAAGAAAAAAAAAACAGCACCACAAAAATGGCAGAAAATGCCGTTGGAGCAGAGCTTGTTTTAAAATGTAAGTTGTTCACGTCCTTGAATTCGTCTTTGTTACTTTATAAACCGTAAAATGATTGATTAATTAAACAATTAGTCCATATATCAAATATCGTCCATATATCATTTTATTTAGAAGTATTTGTGTGCATGTAGTGTATTGTACTACATAAGATCATCTCTCCATTTCCGTGAAGAAATGAAAAAGCAACAACCTCAATGCAGCGGCTCAATTTTCTCTCACTAGTTCCCTCACAAGCTTTGTGCCACTCTGGTGGCGTCACCATGCACCCTCGTTAGTGCTGTTCCATTTGTGTGACCAATAGGCTACTAAGGAGGAGTCTTCATAGGATTGAGCTGCAGCCTGGGCTTTGGAACTCAGCTTGTGACAAAGAAATCGAACAAGTCACTGCCACAAATGGGAAGCCGTCTGTGTCTGGCAAAGTGATACTATTTGCCGAGGCAAAAACAGTGAACATCCCAGAGCCAAGGCCAGTGTCAATCAGTGGCTGAGGGAGTAAAAATTGAAGCATAAATAACCACACTGTTCAATATCTTCTTCACAGTCTTCCCCAACTCGTTGGTAAAACACCTGCCACCTGGTATTCAAACAACCTCAACAACCTCAAGGTTCCAAATATTCCAAGGCCTACCTTGAGTTTGTTGACAACCTCAAGAATCTCAGAATTCCTTAGGAGACTGTGAAGGGACCACTTCACCTAGGGTCATTTGGAAGAGTTGTTGGGTCTCTCCAAGGTTCAGAGGATTGGTTCTAAGGCATCTGAGCTTTTTCTGCTTCCCCCTCTTTAACCTCAGCAGATTCAGAAACAAAAACAAGTTTTGTTTCTGAAAAAGTTTCCAACAAATCCATCATGGATCTTCAGTACAGAAAAACTGTATTTGCTTGGTCAAAGCAAAATCTGCAGTACGTTCTTGATGTATTTAGAATAAAGTAGCTTGTTGGCCTAACTGTGGAGACTCTAGAGGCTTCCAGGCACCTCTAGACAGCACTTGTCTATGTGGATCACCTTTCCTGCCTTAGCAGACCTCTCACCTTCTAAGCCAACATTGATTAAGAAATACTGATCAGCTGTGCCAGAGGGGCAATCATCATGATCTTATAAGTAGAATCTTTGAAGATGTTGACATCTAGGTGAAAACCAAGGCAGTGGTTCTTTTCACCCTACTGTATGAGCAATAAGATGCTGGGTAACTTACCATAGACACGTTGGAGCCCTGGAAACACACCAGAGATATCTTCAGAAAATTCTGTATATCCACTGGAAGAACAGCCATACAATATCAGTGTGCTTAACCCTGATCCTGCACTTTGCAGGTAGTCTGCTCTTTTCAGGCTTCACAACTCAGAAACAGCATAACTTACAGACATGATACACCCATCATGGCAATCGGTATGACTTGTGCTCTCTAACAATAGTGGTTTAAAATTATTTCAAAAATACTCATCTTGGCCCTGAGGTAAATATACCAAGGCCTACCTTGCTGGCTATCAGAGTTTTAGTGTTCCTCATGGATCCAAATCAGGAGAAAGTCAATAAAAAAGTTGGCTGCTAATCATATATTTCTTCCAAAGTATTATGCCAAATAAAGACCCATAATCGAAATTATTTTACTTTTAGCCCACAGACACTGTAGTCTAGCAATTTCCAACAAAATCTCTAATTTTTTGATAGTCTGCATGTGCAAAACTTTAGGAGGTGCTAAGTAAATTTTTGGTTAAAATTCATAAAGAGATTACAATTCTGATAGGATTTATATCTCAAATGATGTCATATCTGAATAGCCTATGGGTCCCTGAAAATAACAATATGCATGTATGACTCATGTAAATACTTTGTCATTTTAATAAATGAAGATACCAAATAATTATGCAAATTTAGCCTAGGGTTCATTTTAAGAAAGCAACTCTTGGCTGTATTGCCACCACCATGATTAAACATGGCCATGGACCGGCCTCTTCAGCCATTCCAAAACCCATTGAAGAGGACATTGAACCTCATCAAGAGGACCTTCATATTCAACCTTGAGTTACTGTCAAAGATGATGATGTATTGAGGTGGGAATCATTGTGAGGGGTTTGTGTATGTATGTCAAGTCAAGTCAAGTCAAAGTTTATTTACATAGTGCTTTTTACAACAGGTGTTGTCACAAAGCAGCTTTACAGAGAAAAATCTGGGTCCAAGCCCCCAGTGCCCTTTCCGTGTTCGCACCAATGGCAACAGTGGCAAAGAAAAACTCCCTAAGAGCAAGAGGAAGAAATACTGAGAGGAACCAAGACTCAAAAGGGAAACCCATCCTCCTCTGGTCGACACTGGATAGCAAACAATAACAGCAGCTGTGTCTGAGTCCCAAACACTGACTGGAATATTCCAAAGCTTGTTTGCGTACATTTAGTAGGTGCAGACATCAGTCTTGTGTGGGTAAAGCCCTACCTGGGTATCTCCAGCCCGTCGTATGTTCCTACAGTGTAATGGCGGAATAACTTCCTCTTAGCCTTCTCACTGCGACTCTCTGAAACAAAGCGTATGAGAGCAAATATATAAAAGATGAAATGAGGGTAAGTTAGTACTTACTAACTCACTTTTAAGAGACTATTGTATTGCATTGCACTTGTAATAAAGCCATGGTAACACGGGCCTTTTGCCTCGCTACTTTCGTTGGCATTGCAGAGCGAAAATCATGCAACTTTGGGCAGTCCTGCTGTGAATTGACTTTGGAGGGAACATATCGTTCAGGGGTAAGCTAATGTTAGCCAGCATGCTAGTTTGTGATTGCAACTGTGAGTGAAAAGTGACATTAACTTGACTGCTAAACAGATCACAAGTCAGAGACCATAGCCCTCCCTCTTGTCTTCCATTGGCTCATGCCTGTAAACTTTACATGTTGCAGTTCACCTATGGAACACATGGATCACATGGAATTAACCGCTACCAGAAGCTAATGCCCTTTCCGTGTTCCCATGTCCATTCCCATTGTGGTTTAGCTCTTCACCAAGCAAATTTTACTGATGTTCAGTCTGACCATGGCTTTAGAGCGAGAAAAGGTGTGAATGTGTACCTGGTCTTGGTTCCTGGTTCTGGGGCAGAACCTCCTCTACACATTCTGAAGGGAACCAGCCAGTGCGACCTTTAACTGTTCCCTCCCAAAACCCTCCCTCTCCAACACTCAGCACTGAGAGAGAGAGAGAGAGAGAGGAGAAGTAATGGAAAGTGGTGTTAATAACAGGTAGCATATGCTACAGCGCTGTAGAGCATGAACCGATCTGACCTTTGACCTTGTCTCCCTTGCTGAGGCTGATCTCGCGCTCTCCCTGAGCGGAATGTGATCGCGTCGCTACAAACACGCGTCCAGGAACTGCACTGTACAGCCTTCTCCTCTGACCCCCACCACCCCTGCAGAGAGACATGTCCATATTTGGTAAATGAGCGCAGGTGGATGTAGTGCTGGGGGTGCTGTACAGGCAGCAATTCACAATTCATAATTCGGGTCAATACAACGTCTGGAATCAATGCATTTTTCAACACAGCCCCAAGCTAACATGCTAGCCACAAGCTGAAACATAAGCCCTGAGCTACCACACTGACCATGAGTTAATATATATAGTAGGCAGTATCTGACATGTTTGTCAACATTGAGTTTTCACATATTCATATTCAGTGACAACTTCTTAACATTATGTGGTGTTTTTTTTTTATTGCATGCATTTTTGGACTCTTTATCTAGAAAACAGAAAGATTCTATCTCCAAAGTCAAACTTAGTTCTATAAGGTTCTATCTGTGAGCCAGTCAGCACTTCGAACATACACAAGAAGACCAATCAGGTTCTGCTTCTTTGTCATGTCGCTGCTCTGCTCAGTGACTGCGCGGAGAGTTTATAAAACAGGAAATGTTATAAATCTTAAGACTTAAAGGAAATTAAATAGTAAACACTCCATCGTAAACAACTAATGGGGTCTTAATTAACATATAAACATCGACTTCATTCATTCATCCATCTTTTTTTCCTTCTTTCTCCCAAAATAAGACATTTCTGATATAAAACAAAACCTCACACGGCCTTTTGCTACACTGACCTGCTGGGACAGTTTATTACAGTAGCTGGTGTCTAACCTACAGGACACTTAAACTAATGGTTCCTCCCTAAAACTGACCTCTGTACTGGACAAAATATTTAGCACTGACCTTTATACTTAATGTATCAGTCAATGCTTTTTTGAATAAGAAAAGGTGATTGTTCCTAAAACAAGAAATAAAAGTCCTAAAAATAAATAAATAATAAAAATAGCTTTCTTAAAAATGTCATAGAGAGCATAACACTTAACATTCTGATAATGTAGATAGTCTGTTACACTAATTTTATGTTTTAAAACAAATTACAAGTATAAACTCTTTGTGTTCCTTGAAAATCGTTGCTTCTTTTCATGTTTTGTCAGATAGAACCTTATAATTCCAAGCAGAAAGTGGGATTTCAGGATTAGAAGGTTCTATCTGTATTTGACCTGTTCCAAAAACTCATTTACAAATTTGACAGGATTTTGATTTTGTACATTTAGAATAAATGTCATTTATGAGGATGTCATCATGTGTGAGACATACATGTTCCAGTTTTGCTATTTGGAGTGCAAAATCTTTGAAGCTCAATATCTTAAAACTGCTCAGAACACAGATAGAACCTTATAATTCCAAGGGGACGATATGTTTATGTAAACCATGCTTTTCCCTGCTGTATTTAAATCTGGGGTAAAACGAAACAATCTTGTCAGTGGTGTGATCTGCCCTCTGGTGGGCTTGGTTAATTCATTTTTGTGTATATTAAATTGAGTTCTTTGTCTTGAATGATATAATACAACACACTGAATCGTTGCACCTCTAGCATGTTGCCCAAGGGCTCTTAATGGTATACTGGACTATTACAGGTACAGCATTGACGTTCCAGCTTGGATGGGAAATTTAGCCTTCAGTCTTCCGTGACACACATTTCAATGACTCCATAAGGAGAGGATCGGCAACCTAAATGTTAAGAAGAGCCATTCTGTCCTTTGGGAGCCACAATATTTTATGTCCATTTTACTGAAGTAACATTTTACCATCTTGGCTGTAAATATGTCTCAGTATGTGTTAATGTCCTATAGGCCAAAAAATTCAGACTCACTTTGTTCTGCTTTAGGCTTTAGCTCAGCTATAGCTGCTTTTCTCGCATCTCCAGCAGAAAACGTTTCCACAAAAGTGGAACAGTTTCTTGTAAAATGTCTCTCAACATTTGACTTTTTACAAGACTGAAGTCGCCTCTCATTCTCCAGCTTCTTGTTCTAATTTTCCCATTCCACCTTAAATGGTGCCTCAGGCGCCAGAATGTAGCTTCTGCGTCATTTAAGGTGGAACAGGAAAATCTGAAAGAGAAGCTGGCGAATGAGAAACTGACTTCAGCTTTGCGACTATTTAGTGTTTCAGTTTCTCACTGCAGATTAAACGTTTCAGGAAACCAGCTGGAGTGATTATAAATGTAAATACATCCATTCGTCTCCAAATTATCGATGTTCATCTTAAATCTCTATCTTTGCTGTTTCGTTAGCTACTAGCTAGGCGAGATTGTTGTCTGTGTTGCTATGGTGACCAGCAGTCTGCGCTGATCTTCAGGGTTAAAGGGTGAATTAGCAGTTCTACATTAACTCCAGAGTTTAAGACCATTTACTGTTAAACTGTGTTGAACGATCAGCAGAGCTTTATTTTACTGTAAAGGAGGATTATTTTATTTTTACCTACAAATCTGATTCTGCTGTGGAGCCACAACAGGACAGTAAAAGAGCCGTACAGTGAAGAAGATGCAAAGACTGATCTATTCCATCAGCACTATTCTGTTCAATAGCACTGCAATTTTGTACACATTATCTGTAATGTATTATCAGATAAGCAGTATAATAAATTCCATAACAAAAACATTTGTATATGTATTTGGGGGTTGAGGGGGCTCCAACTTCATATTTCCTCAGCCACTTCAGAAATGCTGAAAGAAAAGCAGTTGGTCTCAGCGCTCACTCATCACCTACCATCTGAAAAACATCCTGCTAGACAATTTGTTCCTCGTCATGTTATGAAACAGATACACTGTTCTTATCTGGAACATTACGACAATAATACAAAACGGCAAAACAAATGAATTTGTTCCCAAAGCTTGAGGCAAATTGGCCTCATATCTCTTCTTGGTCAGAGATAATAAGCAGAAGGAGACTAAGTGACCTCAGAACAAGTAGAGGAAACAGCTGGCTGCCCAGCGAAAAAAGGTTATGTGGTCAGTTTTGGACAGAGATATGCTTTCTCTTTTGTTATTGGAGCTACATGAATGTCTTGGATATTTTATTTGCCAAAAATAGACTAAAAGAAGAAATCTTTGCATTTTCTAACTCTGAAAAATTCCTTTATCCTGAACTTTTTAAAACAGTAACATTCCTAAATATCCTAAAATAAGCATAGCATATTAATAATGTACTAACAGTAATAACGCCAGCTTGCATTAGCCAGCCTAAAATAATTTACAGTACATAGTGAAATGTACTATATACACAATTACAACTGATACATGTAGTGAAATAATGTATTTTTTACATTTTAAACCACACAAAATAGATTAACTGAGATTCATTTTAAAATCCAACACTCCAATGAAGATTTATTGATACATAAACACATCATCTGTTTTATAAGATCTCATTCATATTGCTCTTTTACTGCATCTGTAACAGAGAGACTGTAACAGCAAGACTGTAACAGAGAGACAGAAATAAAGATGGTAACAAAGACTGACACCAAGACTGTAAAAGGAAGACTGTAACAGATCCTGTAACAGAGAGACTCTAACCGTAAGACTATCATTGAGTCAGTATCAGAGAGACTGTAAAAAGACTGTAACAAAGATAGGGATGCAGTCTGTAACAGGCACTCTAACAGAGAGACTGTAACATACTGTAACAGAGAGACCATAACAGAGACTCTAATAGAGAGACTCTTGTGGAGACAGTAACAGAGACTACAAGAGAGAGACTGTAACAAAGAGACTGTAGTACAGACACTGTAATAAACGGAATATAAGAGTCTAAAAGGAATAATGTAATCGAAGAATGTAGATGAGATTCTTTAACAGAAAGACTGAAACAAAGACTGTACCAGAGAGACAGTAACAGGAAGACTGTAACAGGGACACTGTAAATGAGAGACTAAAAGAGGAACTGCAACAGACAGATCATAACAGAGAGACTATAAAAGAGACTAACAGACTGTACAGGGAGACCATGATAGAGATATAATGACATGGATTGTACCAGAGAGACTGTAATAGAGACTGCTTTAGGAATATTCTATTCTAGAGTCTAGAAATACTGTATACTGTATAGTAAGACTGTAGTAGAGAGACTACATTAGGGTTAGGAACAATGTAATAGAGAGACTATATTAGAGAGACTGTGTTAGGAACACTGTATTAGAGAGACGGTATTAGGAATACTGTATTAGAGAGACTGTTTTAGAGAGACTGCATCATGGATACTGTATTAGAGAGACTGCATCATGGATACTGTATTAGAGAGACTGTATTAGGGATACCGTATTAGAGAGACTTTATTAGAGAGACTGCAGTATGGATGCTGTATCAGAGAGACTATATTAGGAATACTGTGTTAGAGAGACTACAAGGAATACTGTTTTAGAAGAACTGTATTAGAGACTGTTAGAAATACTGTTTTAGAGAAACTATTAGAGAGACTGTATCAGGAATACTGTATTAGAGAGATTGTGTTAGAGAGACTGTATCAGAGAGATTGTAGTAGGAATACTGTATTAGAGAGGCTGTATTATGAATACCGTATTAGAGAGATTGTGTTAGAGAGACTGTATCAGAGAGATTGTAGTAGGAATACTGTATTAGAGAGGCTGTATTATGAATACCGTATTAGAGAGATTGTGCTAGAGAGACTGTATCAGAGAGACTGTAGTAGGAATACTGTATTAGAGAGGCTGTATTATGAATACCGTATTAGAGAGATTGTGCTAGAGAGACTGTATCAGAGAGACTGTAGTAGGAATACTGTATTAGAGAGGCTGTATTATGAATACTGTATTAGAGAGATTGTGTTAGAGAGACTGTATCAGAGAGATTGTAGTAGGAATACTGTATTAGAGAGGCTGTATTATGAATACTGTATTAGAGAGATTGTGTTAGAGAGACTGTATCAGAGAGATTGTAGTAGGAATACTGTATTAGAGAGGCTGTATATGGGTCTTACCCCTGCCTACCGCGCTGTTTCTGCTGTTTACTCTCAGGCTCCCCCACTCTCCCCCGGGATGGAGACCGGGTTCTGGCCCCGCGAGGACTACTGGAGCTCCTGAGTGCAAAAGATGCCCGACGCTGACCCTTAGCGAGAGAGAGAGAGTGGGGGGGGAGAGAGAGATAGAGACAGTGAGTGGGGGGGAGAGAGAGAGAAAGAGAGAGAGAGAGAGAGAGAGAGAGAGAGAGAGAGAGAGAGACAGAGACAGACAGTCGATATGTGGTTTACAGAATGTGCTGGGTAAGCAGGAGATGCTGGGCTACTACGCTCAAACATCTGCATCCCTAAAATCACCCCTTCAACCCTTAAGTGTGATTGTAATAAGTGAGGGACAGAGCTCTACCTGTACAGGTGCAGTGATGGGTGGAGCTACGATGTCAGAGGACGTGGCCATGGTATTCTCACTCTTGGCTCGTAAGAGTGGGTGGGGGTGGGGGAGGGCCATAGACACAGGTAGAATCCGCCCACTCTCAACTCGCTGAGGAGCATATTTGGGAGACTCCAAAAACGGAACTGATTGAAAGAAAGAACAAGACAACAAGCATGTTGATATTAGTAGATTTACATTAAACATTAATCACAAACTACTTATTAATCCCTGGTGCTTCCAATAACTGGCCACTTTATTAGAAACACCTACTTTGTACTTCCACTCGCTGGCCACTTTATTAGAAACACCCACCTTGTGCTTCCACTCACTGGCCACTTTATTAGAAACACCTACCTTGTACTTCCATTCACTGGCCACTTTATTAGAAACACCTACCTTGTGCTTCCACTCACTGGCCACTTTATTAGAAACACCCACCTTGTGCTTCCACTCACTGACCACTTTATTAGAAACACCCACCTTGTGCTTCCACTCACTGGCCACTTTATTAGAAATGCCTACTATGTACTTCCATTCACTGGCCACTTTATTAGAAACACGTACCTTGTACTTTCATTCACTGGCCACCTCATTAGTATACGTATCTAATTGAACAGACTTACCTACATCTGTGTCTTTATGATTTTTAATGATCTCTCCAAGTTCAAAATGGCCGGACATCACAGCCACCTGAGAAGAAACAGACAATGTAAAATATCTGTTTTGTTTTTTAGTTCCTGTAATAGTTATCAGTGCTTCAGCGCTGTACTGAAGACCGTGTTACCTGAAAGGGGGTTTGGCCATGCTTGTTCTTTATCTCTTTATTGGCTCCCCTGTAGAGGAGGACTCGGACGCAGCTCTCCTGATTGGACAGAAATATGTCAGTTTGCAGTGCACTGAGCTGAGCTTTACTACAGTAACAAGCGAAAGTGACTCACCTGGCTTAAAGCACTGCACATAACAAATTAAACACGCCATGTTTTATTTGTGGAGCACAAAACCCACAACATTCAGTAAAAGAAGTGGGACCAAGTAACTATCAAATACAGCCACATGATGGAAAATGTTCAGAAACATCAACACCCACCAGGTATTAGCTATTAAATCTACCAGAGTATCTAAACACCTCAACCCTGCAGGACACATCACAGGAGACTCACTGAGCAACCAGGCATCAACACAGAATTTACCTTTCAAAAGTATAAAACTCTTCCTATGATTTTCAATTCTCAAATAAAAAAACTGTTAAAAAATAATCATTAATACATTTAAGTTAATGTTGTTTTTATATATTATTACAGAATAATCAATCGACTAGCTAAATGAAACAACAACCCGAAAAAACTAATTTCCTGTTTCACTCTCTACCTCTAAGGGGTGCTACAGCACACTCAGTACTCTGCCAGTAGTTGGGTGGAGCTAAACTGCTGTAGCTGAATGGTGGAGCTAAACTGCTGTGGCTGAATGGTGGAGCTAAACTGCTGTAGCTGAATGGTGGAGCTAAACTGCTGTAGCTGAATGGGTGGGGCTAAACTGCTGTAGCTGAATGGGTGGGGCTAAACTGCTGTAGCTGAATGGGTGGGGCTAAACTGCTGTAGACTGAATGGTGGAGCTAAACTGCTGTAGACTGAATGGGTGGGGCTAAACTGCTGTAGACTGAATGGGTGGGGCTAAACTGCTGTAGACTGAATGGGTGGGGCTAAACTGCTGTAGATTGAATGGGTGGAGCTAAACTGCTGTAGACTGAATGGGTGGGGCTAAACTGCTGTAGACTGAATGGTGGAGCTAAACTGCTGTAGACTGAATCAAACGCCTATTTAAATAGAAGACAATTCTTACGACGGCGTTTTAGGGCCACTGTTAAGAAAAATAAAAATAATAGACTTTGAGAATAAAGTCGTAATATTTTGAGAAAACAAAGTTGTAGAATTACGACATTAAAGCAGCATTAATACCAGGAAAGATCGTAATATTGTGGCCAAAGCCTTTGTGAAGGGAAGCAGCGCCTCCTGGTGTTAAATGAGGGGCGCTGAGTTGGTGGAGTTTCTTTCATATCGATTCACCCATAAAGAAACACTCAGTCTCCCTGTCTCTCCTGCTCATCAGCACCAGCCTGTTATTAGGATAAGAACCGGCTGAAACGGCTGAGCAGGAAACCGTGTTTATCTAGAATAAAGAGCCAGACGGACTCGGAGGAAACTGTCTGTCTGTGTTGTTGAAGGAGAATCTCAAGCAGGGTCGTCTACACGGCTATCGGGGGCTCCATCTCCCCCCATTCAAAGAGGGCATGAAGTTTCACTGACAATGAGAATGATGATCAAAATGATCCACAGAGAGACAGGAGTGAGTGGAGCTCCAGCGCCAGTACAGCAACCGAGACCCCAACGCGTTATGGCAGCCCCCCTACAGTACAGCAACCGAGACCCCAACGCGTTATGGCAGCCCCCCTACAGTACAGCAACCGAGACCCCAACGCGTTATGGCAGACCCCTACAGTACAGCAACCGAGACCCCAACGCATTATGGCAGCCCCCCTACAGTACAGCAACCGAGACCCTGACGTGTTATGGCAGCCCCCCTACAGTACAGCAACCGAGACCCCGACGTGTTATGGCAGCCCCCCTACAGTACAGCAACCGAGACACCGACGCGTTATGGCAGCCCCCCTACAGTACAGCAACCGAGACCCCGACGCGTTATGGCAGCCCCCCTACAGTACAGCAACTGAGACCCCGACGCGTTATGGCAGCCCCCCTACAGTTAGCCCTCCTATCTTTAACCTCCGTACAGTACAGCAACTGAGACCCCAACGCGTTATGGCAGCCCCCTACAGTTAGACCACTTTATCCTCCAAATATTACGACTTTATTCTCAAAATATTACGGCTTTATTCTCCAAATATTACGGCTTTATTCTCGAAATATTACAACTTTATTCTTGAAATTGTACGACTTTATCCTCCAAATATTACGACTTTATCCTCCAAAAATTATGACTTTATCCTCCAAAAATTACAGCTTTATTCTTGAAATATTACGACTTTATCCTCCAAATATTACGGCTTTATTCTCCAAATATTACAACTTTATTCTCGAAATATTACGACTTTATCCTCCAAATATTACGGCTTTATTCTCCAAATATTACAACTTTATTCTTGAAATTCTACGACTTTATCCTCCAAATTCTACGACTTTATCCTCCAAAAATTACAGCTTTATTCTTGAAATATTACGACTTTATCCTACAAATATTACGACTTTATCCTCCAAATATTATGAGTTTATCCTCCAAATATTACGGCTTTATTCTCCAAATATTACGACTTTATCCTCCAAAAATTACAGCTTTATTCTTGAAATATTACGACTTTATCCTCCAAATATTACGACTTTATCCTCCAAATATTACGAGTTTATCCTCCAAATATTACGGCTTTATTCTCCAAATATTACGACTTTATCCTCCAAATATTACGGCTTTATTCTCCAAATATTACAACTTTATTCTTGAAATTCTACGACTTTATCCTCCAAATTCTACGACTTTATCCTCCAAAAATTACAGCTTTATTCTTGAAATATTACGACTTTATCCTACAAATATTACGACTTTATCCTCCAAATATTATGAGTTTATCCTCCAAATATTACGGCTTTATCCTCCAAATATTACGACTTTATCCTCCAAAAATTACAGCTTTATTCTTGAAATATTACGACTTTATCCTCCAAATATTACGACTTTATCCTCCAAATATTACGACTTTATCCTCCAAATATTACGGCTTTATTCTCCAAATATTACGACTTTATCCTCCAAATATTACGGCTTTATCCTCCAAATATTATGACTTTATCCTCCAAATATTACGACTTTATCCTCCAAATATTATGACTTTATCCTCCAGACATTACGACTTTATCCGCCAAATATTACGAGTTTATCCTCCAGACATTATGACTTTATCCTCCAAATATTACGAGTTTATCCTCCAGACATTACGACTTTATTCTCCAAATATTACGAGTTTATCCTCCAGACATTATGACTTTATCCTCCAAATATTACGAGTTTATCCTCCAGACATTACGACTTTATCCTCCAAATATTACGGCTTTATTCTCGAAATATTACAACTTTATCCTCGAAATATTACGATTTTATTCTTGAAATATTACGACTTTATTCTCCAAATATTACAATTTTATTCTCGAAATATTACAACTTTATCCTCGAAATATTACGGCTTTATTCTCCAAATATTACAACTTTATTCTCAAAATATTACAACTTTATTCTCGAAATATTACGACTTTATCCTCCAAATATTACGGCTTTATTCTCGAAATATTACAACTTTATTCTTGAAATTCTACGACTTTATCCTCCAAATATTACGACTTTATCCTCCAAAAATTACGGCTTTATTCTTGAAATATTACAACTTTATCCTCCAAATATTACGACTTTATCCTCCAAATATTACGGCTTTATTCTTGAAATATTACGACTTTATTCTCCAAATATTACGACTTTATCCTCCAAATATTACGGCTTTATTCTTGAAATATTACGACTTTATCCTCCAAATATTACGACTTTATCCTCCAAATATTACGACTTTATCCTCCAGACATTACGACTTTATCCTCCAGACATTACGACTTTATCCTCCAGACATTACGACTTTATCCTCCAAATATTACGAGTTTATCCTCCAGACATTACGACTTTATTCTCGAAATATTACGACTTTATCCTCGAAATATTACGACTTTATTCTCAAAATATTACGACTTTATCCTCCAAATATTACGACTTTATCCTCCAAATATTATGACTTTATTCTCCAAATATTACGACTTTATCCTCCAAATATTATGACTTTATTCTCAAAATATTTCGACTTTATCCTCCAAATATTACGACTTTATCCTCCAAATATTACGACTTTATCCTCGAAATAGAACGCCTTTTTTCTTGAAATATTTCGACTTTTTTCTCAAAGTCTATTATTTTTAATTTTATTAACAGTGGCCCTAAAACACCACCGTGCAATTCTACTCTTTAACTGTGTTTCTAAACTGTGTCTGTTTACCTTATTGTACAGAGCGCTTATGTGCAGCGCTGTGTTTCCTGATGCATTCTGGGAAGTGGTGTCCGCTCCATAGAACAGCAGATGCTCTAAGTGTTGAGCAAAACCATTTTGGCATGCCTGAGGGGGGGATCAGGGCGAACCAAAACCAGGTTAGAGGAAAAAGAAAGAAAGAGACACTACCATCAGGAGAGAGGAGAGGAGGGAGAAAAGAGAATAATAAGGAAAAGTAAAAAAAATGATAAATAAAATAGACAAAAGAAAAAGAGAGTTAAACAAAAGAGGAGAGGAGTGAGTGATTCGGTAAGCGAAAGGGGGGAAGGAGGGAGAGAAACAACTTTAATAAGTAACTTTTCAAAAACATAACTGAGCAAATCAGCCAGAACAGGACACACAAACACAAACACATACTGTTAGTTAAGGAAAACGGATGGATGGATGGATGGATGGATGGATAGATGGTGTGAGAAAAGGAGAGAGGGATGGATGGATGGATGGATGGATGGATGGATGGTGTGAGAAAAGGAGAGAGGGATGGATGGATGGATGGATGGATGGATGGATGGTGCGAGAAAAGGAGAGAGGGATGGATGAAGAGAACCTTATTTCTTGCAGTGGCACATTTTCTTCATGGCTGATCTGTTGAGAATGAAAGCAGGACTTGGTGGAAGAAAATGAAGAGGTGGAAAAGAGAGAGAAAAGAGAGAGAGACATCAAAACAGAGGAGGAAAGGAGTGTGAGAGAAAGAGAGGAAAGATGGAGTGGCTGGTGCAGTGGTCAGAGAAAGAGAAATAGAAAGAAAGCAGAATGAATGTGAGTGAAACAGCTTCGTCTTTCGTGTCTGAAACTTCTTTAGTTTTAGCTCTGGAGCTTTGAAGCTAATGTAGCTAACAGTAATGTACCCACCCAGGCTGAACTGCTGTGGGCTGAATGTTGGATATATGTAAATGAGTTGGTTTTTGTGACATCACAAACACAATCCATTTAAAACAGGCTGGTTGCAGCTCAGTTCAGTGTGTGGAGTGTATGGACTGGAGAGTGAAGAGTAGGTTTAGAACAGTGTTTACACACTGCATTATACTCTTATTAAAGAAGAGAAAATTCACATTTAAAAGTCAAATAATGAGCAAGAAGCACCAACGACCTTCTAACGATAACACTGGAGAAAAGTACAAAGCACAGGAAAAAGCTTGTGAAGATATTTAAAGTGAGCTTATCAAAGCCAGATAATAAAACTCCACACGTAATGGTTTTTGAAACTTAACTGAGTTTATATAGTTATTCTAGGTAGTTGCTACAGTGTAACTTCAAGGGTGCTGTTGTATTGGTTGTTTAGGCCATTGCTTGGTGGTTGCTAAGGTGTTGCTTAGCCATAGCTCTGCCATTCCAGTTGGTTACTAAAGTGTTGCTAGACCATTGCTGTGGTGTCTCAGATAGTTGCTAAGGTGTTGCTAGGCTATTACTATGCTATCCAAAGTGGTTACTAAGGTGTTGCTATGGTGCCATAGGTGGTTGCTAAGGTGTTACTATGCTATCCAAGGTGGTTGCTAAGGTGTTGCTAGGCTATCCAAGGTGGTTCCTAAGGTGTTGCTATGGTGCCATAGGTGGTTGCTAAGGTGTTACTATGCTATCCAAGGTGGTTGCTAAGGTGTTGCTAGGCTATCCAAGGTGGTTCCTAAGGTGTTGCTATGGTGCCATAGGTGGTTGCTAAGGTGTTACTATGCTATCCAAGGTGTTGCTATGGAGTCCTAGGTGGTTGCTAAGGTGTTACTGTGCTATCCAAGGTGGTTCCTAAGGTGTTGCTATGGTGCCATAGGTGGTTGCTAAGGTGTTACTATGCTATCCAAGGTGTTGCTATGGAGTCCTAGGTGGTTGCTAAGGTGTTACTATGCTATCCAAGGTGGTTGCTAAGGTGTTGCTATGGTGTCCTAGGTGGTTGCTAAGGTGTTACTATGCCCTCCAAGGTGGTTCCTAAGGTGTTGCTATGGTGCCATAGGTGGTTGCTAAGGTGTTACTATGCTATCCAAGGTGTTGCTATGGAGTCCTAGGTGGTTGCTAAGGTGTTACTATGCTATCCAAGGTGGTTGCTAAGGTGTTGCTATGGTGTCCTAGGTGGTTGCTAAGGTGTTACTATGCCCTCCAAGGTGGTTCCTAAGGTGTTGCTATGGTGCCATAGGTGGTTGCTAAGGTATTACTATGCTATCCAAGGTGGTTGCTAAGGTGTTGCTAGGCTATCCAAGGTGGTTCCTAAGGTGTTGCTATGGTGCCATAGGTGGTTGCTAAGGTGTTACTATGCTATCCAAGGTGGTTGCTAAGGTGTTACTGTGCTATCCAAGGTGGTTC
The DNA here is from genome assembly GCF_904425465.1 of Colossoma macropomum. Taxonomy (NCBI): domain Eukaryota; kingdom Metazoa; phylum Chordata; class Actinopteri; order Characiformes; family Serrasalmidae; genus Colossoma; species Colossoma macropomum. The sequence continues at coordinate 902,713 of NW_023494785.1, forward strand.
CTAAGGTGTTGCTATGGTGCCATAGGTGGTTGCTAAGGTGTTACTATGCTATCCAAGGTGGTTGCTAAGGTGTTACTGTGCTATCCAAGGTGGTTCCTAAGGTGTTGCTATGGTGCCATAGGTGGTTGCTAAGGTGTTGCTAGGCTATCCAAGGTGTTGCTATGGTGTCCTAGGTGGTTGCTAAGGTGTTATATGCCCTCCAAGGTGGTTCCTAAGGTGTTGCTATGGTGCCATAGGTGGTTGCTAAGGTGTTACTATGCTATCCAAGGTGGTTGCTAAGGTGTTGCTATGGAGTCCTAGGTGGTTGCTAAGGTGTTGCTAGCATACTTGTATGGTGGTGATATAAGAGGAGTGTCCAGAAACATTTGTGTACAGAGTGAATACTGACTGTGGTGGAATAGGAGGTGGAGATATAAGCTCTACATATTATATAAGTGGAGTGACTGTTGAACATTCCCACACGTATGACTATGGAAAAACAGTGTTTAAGCGAAAGCTGCATGAAAACTGTAAGTCAAATCCGTTAAGCACCAGAAACCTAATCGGGTTTAGACTCTAAGATCCTGCAAAGTTTCTTTGTTCTTGCTAAAAAGCTGTATTACACATTTTTTGACCTTAGAATAATAATAAGATGTAAACAAAGATAAATAAATAAATGGAATTTTACAAACATGTTTCACTCTTTAGTCTTAATTTTCTCTGTATGTTTGTCCGTGTTTATAGATAACAGTGAATCATGCAGTGTCAGAAACCACAGAATCAAGACTATTAGAGGCACTGAACACCTCCACACAGTCTGAGACACGTGATGATTTAGACATGCAGTTAACTCCATGCTAATTGGTGAGGAATCAGCTTTCATTACTTATTAGTTACATAAGCCTCGTAGCTCCAGTGCTGAAACTAAAGAAGGAAACCTTGCCTGATTGACTATAACACATTTAAATTAGACTTTTCACTGAACTATCACACACACACACACACACACACACACACACACACACACACACACACACACAGCTAAAGCACAGAACTGCAAATTCGATGACAGTGTTTCCTGTGTAAATTGGCGCCCCCTGGAGGATCCAAACATTTATTGGTCATTCTACCATTGTCAATGAAACTCTGAAGCCCAGAAACGAGCTCAAAATATCAGAAAAAGTGAAGGTCTGTGTATTCATAAATTTACTAATAAAAATTGATTCAAATCGTTTTGAATTTTTTTTTGTGGTTTTTAATCATGTTGTGCACAGAAACAGGAGTGACATCACAGGTGCATATAATTTTTTGTCAGTTTAATCTGTAAAAATGCATTAAAGCGCAGTCCAATCTACCATGTTTATCATGTTTATAATGTTTATAATGTTTATCATGTTTATCATGTTTATCATGTTGATCCAGATCAGGTCTCTCTCTACACTTTCAGCTCAGCTGGCAGTTTGTAGTGAAATATTTCTCCAGCTCTCACTGTGATATCAGTGTTTCTCACCACATACTAATCCCAGTTTGCCTTGTCTATGTGAGCACCAACATGACAAAAAGATGAGAAATTCTGTGACAGATTGATGTCAGGGTCCTGATGCTCTCAGTTTTAGAAATCTGTAAAGATTTTCAGTTATGTAGAGTATGACCAGCATCAGAAAAGGGATTTTAGTAATGTTGTCAGTGGTGTTACAGTCAATGGTGTTAGGATCAGTGTTGTTAAGGACAGTGGTGTTACAGTCAGCGGTGTTACAGTCAGTGGTCTGTTATGGACAGTAGTGTTACAGTCAGTGGTGTTACAGTCAGCGGTGTTACAGTCAGTGGTCTGTTATGGACAGTAGTGTTACAGTCAGTGGTGTTACAGTCAGTGGTGTTACAGTCAGTGGTCTGTTATGGACAGTAGTGTTACAGTCAGTGGTGTTACAGTCAGTGGACTGTTACGGACAGTAGTGTTACAGTCAGTGGTGTTACTGTGAGTGGTGTTACAGTCAGTGGTGTTGCAGTCCTTGGTGTTACAGTCAGTAGACTGTTACAGACAGTAGTGTTACAGTCAGTGGTGTTACAGTCAGTGGTGTTACAACTTGACTGCTGTTCAATATAACAGACTATGTTTATCACTTGAATTACATTAACAATTGTACATTGTTTGCCACCGCAATGGTAGAATGACCCGTATAACAACACTTCTCCACATTCCAACACTACACACCTGATGGGACTCATCCCAGCCGTTCTCATCCCGGACCCCGAGGCGAGCTCTGTAGTACAGCAGGGTTTCACAGCAGGACGTGTCGCCCCCTGTCAATACGGAGTGGTAGAGCGCCGTCAGACCACAGCGATCTTTATAGTCTGGAGAGGCCCCCAAAGACAGAAGAGTCTATCAGAGAGAGAGAGAGAGAGAGAGAGAGAGAGAGAGAGAGAGAGAGAAAGAGGAGCTGAATGGGGCAAAAGGAGTGCAAAACAAATAATATATACACTGCCTTCACCTGGGGACACCTTACGTTCTTTTAAAAATTTGAACATGAAATTTTATTGCTTCTATTTTTAAGAAAACAGCAGTGCTAATGCTTATATACAGGGTGATTTAAAAAGATTCATCTGATTCAAAGCACCATATTTTTCCAACCGTGAGGCACTGAGGAACCAATCACATACCAATTGAAAGAGGGGGTCATAGAGTTTCTGACTGTCAGTGTGGCAGTGAGCCTCCAACAGCTCACAGCGTTCGTCGTTGGTACCAACAGTTCCAAGAAAAGGTCACCAGCATCACCAGATCTCACACCGTTTGACTTTTTTTATGGGGCTACGTTAAGGATTCTGTTTATGTGCCACTCCCAGCAACACTGGATGATCTCTGAAATCGCACTGAAAGAGCCGTGAGTGCAGCAACACCCGACATGCTCAATCCAGTATGGGATGAATTTGACTATGGCGTTGATGTTGTCTGTACAGCTGGAGGAGGTTCATACTGAGCACCTGTAAAATTACGTAATAAACTTTATGATCATTTAAACCGTTTACAGTTTAATGCATTGTTCTGTGATGATTTACAAGAGAAATAAATCATTTTGAATTTGGATGAATCTTTTTGAATCACCCTGTATAAAGTTTAGGTTTGGTTCTTTGTTAGTGGACTACGGACCAGAGCCTTACAACACAAATCCTTGATTTTAATCTTTCGTAGGCACTACAGAAAAAGGTGGAAAGCACATACTGAAGCTCATTTGGTCCAAAGTTGGTCTAAACATCTGAAAGGTTGGAGTACAATTGGGGTAAAATGGGTGTGGCCTTGTGGTTTATTCACAAGTTAGCACTATCACTAATATTATCACAATCATGATTTCCAAGAAGCTTCCAGCAAAACCAAAAAAGTGTCTTCCACCACTACTACACCACCACTACTACACCACCACCACTACTACACCACTACAACACCACCACTACTACACCACCACTACTACACCACCACTACTACACCACCACTACTACACCACTACAACACCACCACTACTACACCACCACAACTACACCACCACTACTACACCACCACCCTTATTGCGCCCCAGGTCTCACATTTATGCAAGTCATATAACTACAGCAGTTCTGGCTTTGCTAACTTTCTAGAAGGCTCATTAAAGGTTTTAGCGCTGTGACAGCCCCTCTCACTGCTCTGTTAAAAGGCAGTTTCCCGCAGTTATTTTAGGTGTTTTATATGTCTAAATATCCTGAAGCCTTGTTGCCATATTGGTTGGTCTGGTATCATCAAAGTGGCAGTTTAACCCAGCAAATTCAAAGTAAACAGACACTGACAGGCTCAGGCACTAAAACCCAGCTTTCCTCCTTTAGTTTCTCCAATATTTTGGAGGCTGGACATGGAAATCTACTCAAACAAGTTTGTGCAAGAACTGCCCCAGGATGAATTTCACCCAGTTTAAATTTAGGGACAGAGTAACAGGGTTGCCAGCGACGTTTTATGGACAGGGGGACAAACCTTTTACTAGGGGGGTCTGGGGGTATGCTCCTATAGGAGAAAATGTTTGTTTGTCTGAATTTTTGAGTAGCAGTAGGCACAAAATTGATCAAAAATATTACTATTTAGTGATTTATCTCTTCAAAATATCACTTGCGAAAATCTTCTTGCCTGACTGGCCTTCACTTGAGCTGCTGCTTCACTGAGCATCTCAAAGAAATTGAGATGGTTGAGGATTTGAGGGATATAAAACTGTGTTATGAGTAACGTTGTGAGACCTTTTCACTGACACTAACGGACCGTGAACAACAGTCTATAGCTACTACTGGTGTATAAAGAGCTGCCAATAAAGTTATTCCTGTCTTTCACTTGTTTACTGTTATACTATCAGTGACATTTCTTTGAATTATTAAAATAGTTGGCTTATCAGCTAGTTTCATTTTGTTTGCCCTTGTAACTAAGGTAGCCAGTGTTAGCTAACAAGCAGCCGCTAAAAACTCGACAGGAGGCGATATTTACCATAATTTGCCACAAATTCATGTTGAAGTGAAATAGCTTCACTCTGTAACTACTTACTGTTTCACTCTGTGTATTATATATTTTAAATAAGGTTTAAATAAGGTAAATAAGGTTTAAATAAATAAGGCCTGATATGACTGATTTACAACTTAACAGAGTCTAATACGAAGATAAACAGCAGGATTGCCGTCTTCTCGTGTTATATTAGTAAATCTCTGGTAGCACACCTGGCACAGTACTGCATTAGAGCAGCAGCAGCACCTCCCCAAGTTCTTAATGCCCTGCTATCACAGTATGTAATTTGGAGATGTGATGGCACAGTTAATTGAGAAAAACTATTGATGATTTGAAATAAAAATACCTAAAAGGGGGCTAAATAACATTTGGAGGGCTAAAACCTGCTAAAACTCACTCCAATGTCCAAAGAAAAACAAGGATTTCCAAAATGGTAATTTTACAGGAGAGGGTCAAAACATTCTTGACTTTTAATGTAGGTCAGGGTAAAGAGATTTTATTCCAAGCGGTTTTGGAGCATTTCTATTGGTTCATTCATCATGAAAATTTTACACAAAGTAAAGGACAGTTACTGAGCTCAAATGATGCAGAAAACTTAAAATGGAGAAAATTTTATTTATATGAACAGGAATAATATGAAACAGTGTAGCAGGTGCTTGTTTACAGCGAACACAAATGAGAGGAAGATTTTAGTGAGCTTACATTTTGATAAATGCATGCAGTGTAGCACCTCCCTCACCCCCCCATGACTCCATACTCAAATCTTCCTCTTCAGCAGTTTTAATTTTAGAGAGACTGGAGGCTTCCTCTGCCTTTTAAAACCAGGTGTAAATTTGCATTAGAGTCTTAAAGACGCTTCGTTGAGAGGCTTCCTTTAACAGTGTCAGCAAATAGATAGAGACATGAGCCTCAAACATGAGCTGAAAGAGTGTTTGTCATCAGAACAGTTTAAACTCTCATGATCAGATGTACGAGTGTGAAACGATGCAGCACATTATGCCAGCCACAATATATCAATACAGCAGCAACCACATTGGATACCATAGCAACCACCTAGCCACAACCTAGGAACCACCTGAGGTACTATTGCAACCAACTAATAACATCCTAGCAGCCACACTGAATACCATAGCAACCACCTTGCAACACTCTAGGAACCACCTGAGATATTATTGCAATCAACTAATAACATCCTAGCAACCACATTGGCTACCATAGCAACCACCTAGCAACACCCTAGGAATCACCTAAGGTGCTACTGCAATCAACTAGTAACACTCTAGCAAGGACATTAGATACTATAGCAATCACCTAGCAACACCCTAGGAGCCACCAGATATACTATAGCAAGCATCTAGCAACAACCTAGCAATCACCTGAATATCATAGCAACACCTTAGCAACCACCTTAAATAGCATAGTAACCACTGGCAGCACCCTAGCAACCACCTGGGAAAGTCTTAGTCTGCGTAATCACTCTGCCTTTTCTTAAAGGAGTGAACTTTTCCAGTTAGCACTGCTGCCTCTTCATCACTGAACATGGTCTGTTTACTCTTGTTGACATTTTAAAAGTCTTGGTGTCTCTGAACTGATGTAATGACAGTGTCAGTACCAGCAGGGCGGTGTGGTTGTGGGCTCTAACTGCTTTATGCAGTGGAGTGAATCCGTCTCTGGCTCTGAAGTCGTGATGAGCTCCGTTTAGCAGCAGCACCCGAATCCCCTCCACACTAAGACCCCCCAACACTGCTAGTGTCAGTGGGGTCTCTGAGAGAGAGAGAGAGAGAGAGAGAGAGAGAGAGAGAGAGAGAGAGAGAGAGAGAGAGATTTAACATAGTCGTTACTGTGTCGATACTGATAATCATTCAACATCATTCAACTGATAAAGATTCAACAACACAAAATTAACCATAATTCACTACGCTTATCAACATTTTGCCCCTCCTACCTTAAAGTTTCTGATTAGGCTGAATGAATAACCGACTCTAAATGTAGGTATTGTGATATAAACTGAGGTGTGTGTGTCTCACCTCCGCTCTCTGGGTCGTGATAGTTGGGGTCCAGCCCTTTCTCCAGAGCTTTACTCATCTTCTCTATAGCTCCGTTCTGAACATAGTCCAGAAACTTCTTCAGATTAGCCTGTGGAGGGCAGCACACACACGTTTTACACACAGAGTGTGGCTGAAGTCAGGCACTGCATATTAAAACACACACTTCTACACGTACAGCCTCTCTGAATGTTTCCAGTGTGTCCTCCAGAGGGCAGCAGACACACATTTATTCTCCCTGTACATGTGCGTTCATTACTCTAAAGGAGCTGTAGGAAAGTCTGGGCAATTCATTATAACATATAGACCACATTTAGTCCAGATCTCAATCTCAGATTAAATCCATATCTTAGCCCCAGACTTAATCCAGTTTTCACACAGCAAAAAATGATACCTTGTCAAGTAAAAATCTTTATTCTAGTTGATATGTTTAATATTTCTTATTTTGAGAAGGTTGTGCTCTTATCATAATATTATTTAGATTATCTCTAGACATATTTTTACCTGTTTTAAGTAATTTAAAAAAATTATCTGCCAATTCAGTTAAATAATTTTACTTCTAAAAAAAAGTTTGGAAATAAATTGAATAATCTTAAAATATTTCTCAATAGGAAAAATATTGGATAAATCAACTAGATTTAAGATAATTTCACTTGACAAGATGTTAATTTTTGCAGTGCAGCCTGAGAATTAATTGTGACGTCAACCTCAAATTTAGTCCAGGTCTCAATCACAGGTTAAATCTATATTTCAGCCTCAAATTTAATACAAATTTAGTCAAATTTACATCTCAACCACGGATTAAATACAGATTTCAGATTCAGACATGATCCAGATCTCAGAATCAGATTTCATTAAAATTTTACCTTAGATTTAGTTCAGATCATAACCTCAAATTAAACTTTTAAAGATTTTAGTCTTAAATTCAGTCCAGACCTCAGCCACAGACTTAAATCCAGATGTCAGCTTCAGATTTGATCCAGATCTCAGCCTCAGTCTAAATTCCAATCTCAGCCGTAAATCTATTCAAGAACTCAGTCTCAAACTTAGTCAAGACCTCAACCCCAGATTTAATCCCAATCTCAGTCTCAGATTTAGTCTAGTTCCCAGCCTCAGATTTAGTCCACTGGCACTCCAGATGTTAAACATAGACTTCAAAAATAGTCCAGATGTTAATCTCAGATGTAGCCCAGATGTCAGCCTTACATTTAGATCTGAAATCAAAGATGTTGCAAAACGTCCATTTTAAGAGATTTCCAAATACGCATGTACAGTACCTTGGTGTGTAGCTTGGCCAGGTGTTTCTCATCCAGGTTGGTCTGTTTATAGACCCTGCTCTTATACCTGAACTGTGAGAGAAAGAGAGAGAGAGAGAGATAGCAAACAGAGAGAGTGAGAACAAAGAGACAGAGAGAGAGAGAGCAAAGAGAGAGAGTGAGAACAGAGAGAGAGAGAGAGAGAGAGAGAGAGAGAGAAAGAGAGAGATTTGTGGTAATAAGGTTTTCACAGCAGTCTGATTGTAGCTGTGTAATATGTGTGAGCAGTGTGGTACAGTGATGTAAATCCACGTTCCGCTCTTCTGTAGAGATTTAAAATGGCTTCATAACAACAATTTACAGCCCAATATACAGAAGAATAACTGCACAGTGTAAACTATCCTCATTGGAACGTCCACAGGCAGCCATTATCTCCTCCCAACATCAAGTCAGCAGGGAGATGTGTTGATGTTTGTCATAATTAATTAACTCCATCTTCCCCTTGATCTGCAGAACTAATTTGTGCTCTTCCATCCATTCATACATGCAGAAAAGCCACAAGCTACTGTTATTTCTGAGTTTTGCTGCACTTTTGGAAGGCAGGACAGTCTGAAGAGCTGGAGCCGTGACACAGAAACGTCCTCTTTTAGTCTTAGGTTACGATCTGACAGGTCAAGATAAGATTTTTCACAGATTCTTATCTGACAGCATCTTATCTCCAGTTAGGAGATCTTAACCTGCTTGAAATCAATAATCAGCTGTCATGTCTGTTTCCTAGCAAACAACGATCCGCATACAGCTGAAACATAAACACGTCATTAAAATAATGTTAAAAATGTGAGTTAAGCTGCTTTTACTGATGTAAAACAGGTCAAACAGAACTAAAGTGTGATAAACTGTAAGTAGTGAATACTGTGAGAGAGCGCCACCTGCTGTTTATCAGAGCGTCACCGCTCCCCTGTTTCAGTCTCCATTTCCCAAACGCTTTAGCCGAGCGCGCTAACGTTACTCCTCCTAATAAACAGACACACGTTCAGCTCCGTCTCCTCATTATTCACCACCATCACTGTAATATTTCATCATCAACATTAACACACGAAGGTGATCAGAGGGGCGGTGGAGATCGAGTCTGCAGCGTCTGAGATCTTTAAAACGCAGAGTTAGAAAAGAAAATCATCTCACAGTGAAAGCAGCGTTTTACAGTAGAAATAAATGGAGCTCATTATGCTGGTAGTGAACTATGCTGCTGACTCAGCTGCCTAAAAACCATAGAAACGGACGCTTCCAGAGGAGGATGGGTTCCCATTCTGAGTCCTTGTTCCTCTCAGTGTTTCTTCCTCTAGCTCTCAGGGAGTTTTCTTTGCCACTGTCGCCATTGGCGATGCTCGTGGGGGCTCGGACCCAGATTTTTCTGTGAAGCTGCTTTGTGACAACACCTGCTGTAAAAAGCGCTGCATAAATAAACTTTGACTTAACTTTGACTTAAACAGAAGTGAGGACCCTGTTGGGGTTCATCCTAAAGTTAGGACAGGATTTAGGAGGTTTAGTCTAGTTAGGATGTTTGTGTGATGCTGTTTTCTTATCTGGAGTTCATGATGAGATTATGAAGGTAGGAAACTGTTATTCTGTAATAGACACTGTCCAAACTTCAGTCCGGACTGAAGTCGTCATGGACGCTGTTACTAAGATCTCAAGATTGTTCCCCGGTGATGCCAAAGCATGGACAAGCATATGTATTCGTCCAAATCCAAGGCAGCAAATTGTCCTTGCTTTCTTTGGTGGGGGATTAGGATAGGCCTTCATCTCCACCTGTAACAGAGCAGTGTTAGCCAACATGGGTGTCTGTTAGCAGAAATAGCCGTTAGCATTCACCTCCAAACTAAATGAGCTGTCCAATAACATTGTGTTAGCATCAGTGTGAAGAGATGCCAGCCTTCACCCTCCCAGCTCGTGAGACAGGAGACCCAGCTAGTGGGTGGAACACCATTCTTTCTCTGTTTCTGCCTTACTAACTTTCCACTATGGAAAGATGAAGTCAATAGATCCTCATTGGTGTAGGGGTTGGTAGAGCCACATGGCCCCCTGTGACTCATGGTGGACACTGCAGCAGTCCCTCATGGACTCCACAGTCCTGTTAACTGATTGTATAGTCCAGAATGTCCCAGCTCCAGTGCTGTAGTTCACCTGCTCTATTGATTCATCTGAAGGACTTCATTATTAGTAATAACTGCTGTATAAACTACACAAACTACACACCTTCTGACACCAAACGTCTTGCCTGTTTTTGGATGAACTGTTGTTAAGAGTGCTCTGGATTGTGTTGTTTTTTTGGTGGGTAGTGTGTGGGTGATGTAGTTACAGTACCTCCAGGTAAGGCACGCCCATCTCGAGGAATTGTGGGTATTCTCGCAGCGATCGCTCCTCCTCCAGGAAGCAGGCGTCCCGCCCCTCTCCGGCCGGTTGGAAAAGGCCGTAATTATAGACGTCCCACAGGGATTCACCCAGGGAGCACATCACCTGCTGCTTCACACTCCACACGGTCGCATCGGGATCAAACCTCAAACACTTCTACACACACATACACATACACACAGTCAGTCAGTGTGTGGGGTCATACATCCACCCCATATACATCCACCAACCAACCACTTTATTAGTAACACCTCTCCATTCATTGTCCATCAGCTCCACTGAACGTATAGTTTCACTTTGTAGTTCTACACTTACAGACTGTAGTCCATCTGTTTCTCTGCATTCTTTGTTACCCCATTCTTCAGTGGTCAGGACCCCCAAAGGACCCCCACGGAGCAGGTACTATTTGGGTGGTGGGTCATTCTCAGCACTGCAGTGACACTGATGTCGTGGTGGTGTGTTAGTGTGTGTTGCGCTGGTATGAGTGGATCAGACACAGCAGTGCTGCTGGAGTTTTTAAACACCTCAGTGTCGCTGCTGGACAGAGAACCAAAAACATCCAGCCAGCAGCGTCCTGTGGGCAGCATCCTGTGACCACTGATGAAGGACTAGAGGATGACCAACACAAACTGTGCAGCAGCAGATGAGCTATTGTCTCTGACCTTACATCATCTACAGGGTGGACCAACAAGGTAGGAGTGTCTAATAGAGTGGACAATAAGTGGACACATGGCATGGACTCTATTAGAGATCTCTGTAGGTGCCCTGGGGTATCTGGCACCTAGACATTAGCAGCAGATCATTTAAGCCCTGACTTCTTGTTCCAGTACATCTCACAGATGCTCAATTGGATTGAGATCTGGGGAATTTGGAGTCTTCATCATGTTCCTCAAACCCTCAAATCCCTAACAAGGTGTGCAGTCACTATCCTGCTGAAAGAAGCCATGGCCATCAGGGAATACCACCATGAAGGGATGTGTCTGGTCCACAATGATATTTAGACAGGTGTCAAATTGATGTCCACATGAATGTTGGACCCAGGGTTTCCCAGTAGAACATCGCCCACAGCATCACACTCCCTCCACCAGCTTGTCTTCTTCCCACAGTGCATCCTTGTGCCATCACTTCCCTGGGTAAATGGCACACATATACCCGACCATCCATGTGATGTAAAAGAAAACAGGACTTATCAGATCTTCTTCCATTGTGGGCACTTTTGACATATTCCTATTTCTGTTGCATCCAACACGTCAACTACGAGAACCGACTGTTCGCTTAATCTCAACTTTATCCCGGATTTTGACCTGCGCCATTGTTACAAGATAATCAACATTATTTGCTTCATCTGTGAGTGGTTATAATGTTTTGTCTCATCATTTGGCTGAACAGCTTCTCGCTATTAAACTGATGGACATAGTAAAATACCTCATACATATTTAGAGTAACAACGTGGTTCATTTACATTAGATTTAGGGCATTTGGCAGACACTCTTTTCCAGAGTGACTTACAATTTGATTATTTTACACAGGTAGGTGAAGGTAGTGTTAGGAGTCTTGCTCAAGGACTCTTATTGTTAAAGTGTAGGGTGATTGCCCAGGTGGGAGATTGAACCCCAATCTACAGTGTAGAAGGCAGAAGTGTTACCCACTACACTACACCAACCATCAAACATATTCACACCAAACCTATTTACACCACATTTCACTGTTACATCACACATTTAAGCAGGAAAGTACATCAGAAACCCCTCCAAGTAGCGGTGAAGTTATGTGGCATAAAATGGTGGCACAATATACAACCCTAATTACAAAAAAGTTGGGACGCTGTGTAAAATGTAAATTAATGAAAATATAAACAGAATGCAATGATTTGTGAATCTCATAGACCCATATTTTATTCACAATAGAACATAGAACACATATCAGATGCTGAAAGTGATACATTTTACCATTTCATGAAAAACATTAACTCGTTTAGAACTTGATGTCAGCAATGCGTCTCAAAAAAGTTGGGACAGGGGCAACAAAAGGCTGGAAAAGTCAGTGGTAGTAATAAAAAAACAGCTGGGTGAGCAGTTTGCAACTAACTCACATGACTGGGTATAAAAAGAGCATTTCAGAGAGGCGGAGTCTCTCAGAAGATAAGATAGGCAGAGGTTCATCAATCTGAGAAAAACTGCATCTAAAAATTGTGGAACAATTTCAGAAAAATGCCCCTCAACATAAAATTGCGAAGACCACCATTTACAGTACATAATATCATCAAAAGATTCAGAGGATCTGGAGAAATGCCTGTACGCAAGGGACAAAGCCGATGGTCAGTATTGGATGCTCATGATCCTCAGGCCCTCAGGCAGCACTGCATTAAAAACCGACATGATTCTGTACTGGAAATCACTGCATGGGCTCAGGAACACTTCCAGAAATCACTGTCTGTGGACACAAATTGCTGTGCAATCCAAAATGCAAGTTAAAGCTGTATCAAAGAAGCTGTATGCAAAGAAGAAGCCGTATGTCAACACGATCCAGAAACGCCGCCGTCTTCTCTGGGCCAAAGCTCATTTAAAATGGACTGAGACAAAATGGAAAACTGTTCTGTGGTCAGATGAATCAAAATTTGAAATTCCTTTTGGAAACCACGGACGCCGTGTCCTGTGGACTTGTTATCTGCGCACAGTTCAAAAGCCTGCATCTCTGATGGTTTGGGGCTGCATTAGTGCCCATGGTGTGGGCAGTTCACACATCTGGAAAGGCTCTATCAATGCTGAACAGTATATAGAGGTTTTAGAACAACATGTGCTTCCATCCAGACAATGTATCTTTCAGGGAAGACCTTACATATTTCAGCAAGACGATACTAAACCGAATACTGCATCCATCACAACAGCACGGCTTCACAGAAGAAGAGTCCGGGTGCTGAACTGGCCTGCAGTCCAGACCTTTCACCAATAGAAAACATTTGGACCATCATGAAATGAAAAATCCAGCAAAGACGAGCCAAGTTCTAAATGAGTTAATGTTTTTCATGAAATGGTAAAATGTCTCACTTTCAACATCTGATATGTGTTCTATGTTCTGTTGTGAATAAAATATGGGTCTATGAGATTTACAAATCATTGCATTCTGTTTATATTTACATTTATTTACATTTTACACAGCGTCCTAACTTCTTCAGAATTTGGGTTGAACAGAGATAGTTTTTGTGAAGTAAGCAGTAAGAACCCATTAGAGCTACAGTAAGAACGCCTGTTTTCTTTTACAGTCCAGATTCAATTTAGATTATAGCTAATAAGCAAGTACATACTGTTTACTATGAGATACTGTATAAGACTCTGTACTTTATTAAGCTATAATCTTCTCACCACTCGCTACTCCATACCAAACATAAAGACACAGTACTGTGGAAGTACCAAACACTTACCCAGTTAATATCTAGAACCTCTTTCAATGTAAATTAGACTGTCTTGGAATTTACCATCATGTTACCCAAAATTATTACCAACTACTTTAGGGTTTGCATGTCTCTGCGATACTCTTTCAGTTTTAAAAAATTAAACATTAAACTTTACAAATTCAGGACCATTTCTATTCTGAAAATGTATGAAAACAAAAACGAGATACGCAGAATACACTTACGCTTCTTACCCTTATATCCCCCATACAGCCGAGTGCGTGTGTGTGTGTGTGTGTGTGTGTACGTGTGTGAGGTCAGCAGTATCGGCATGGCAACTGGTTCATTAGAGGTGTAAAGCTTTTGTTATTGCAGTAATGTATCAGTGCAGAACACACCAAACCACAGGGGAGGATGTGAGAGAGAGAGAGAGAGAGAGAGAGAGAGAGAGAGAGAGAGAGAGAGAGAGAGAGAGAGAGAGCTTTATTAAAACTGTCTGAGCTCCTCTGTTCTCTCCTTCATTGAGCCAAGCTCCAAAAATCAATATATACACACACACACTCGTTCATTAAGACCTTCCTCCGCTCTCGCTGTAACTTCATTTGTCATATTGTTCATATTTCCCACAATGCCTTTCTGCCTGTCCCACAGGCCTGCTGCTGAAACAGGTCAGCAGGAGCCATGGACTGGAACCAATTACCCCCCCCCCACACACACACACACGCTTTCTGCTCTCAGAAAACAATTTTGCATGAACTGAAAGCCTTAACCTTTTAGGACCAATTCAGAAACGTGTCTATTTCTGCCATTTAATTTGTTCTTTCCATTAATCACATGATTTCTCACCCGTTTAGGTCAGGAGTGTCAAACTGGGGACCTTCTGGTCCAATGTGCCATGGAGATCAGCGTTTACCCTCATCTAACACTGCAAAATCAGTTCATTAAGGTCTTGCTAATTAGCTGATCAGCCGAATCAGGTGTTTTTTATGAGGCAGTGAGCCGAACTCTGCGGAGTTTCAGCCTGCGAGGACTGGAGCTTGACACATGATGTAGATGTATATAATTGATACGTAAAGAATGTGACCTAACAAAGACAAAAATTTGTTGATTTTTACTTTGTTTTTCTCAAACTACCTTTTTGAATAAGAAATGCATGAACAGGAATATACAGAGAGGGAAAACAAGTATTCAGACACTTGTTTTTGTTATATAATAAACCTCCAGTGCACAGATACAGTTTAAATTTACACACATAATGCCTTTTAACTTTGTATTTGAATAAAAACAGAAAGGTATGTATTTATAAGCAATAACAGAGAGAGACAGAGAGAGACACAGAGAGAGAGAGTTAAAAAGCAAAACTGATTAGGAAAAACATTCACACACCCGACATTAGTAACAGTAGTGCTTTGTTACAGCTTTGGCAATTACAGCTTTGAGACTTCTATAGTGAGACGTAACTGGCTTTTTCCAGCGTTGTGGTTCAGTTTTGGGCAGTTCCTCTTGGTTCTCCAAGGTTATGAGGATCTCTCTGATGGACTCAAAGTCCTCCATAAAGTTTCAGTGGGATTCAGTCAGGAGATTGGCTAGACGCTGCAGCACCTTGACCTCCTTTACAAACCAGCCTTGAGTTATTTTGGTGTATTTGGAGTCAGTGTCGTTGGAGAGTTTCATGGCTAATAAGACTAAATTCTCCTCGAGTATCTCCAGGTATATTGCTCCAGGGAAGCTTTGCAGAGAAGCAGCCTCAGATCATGATGGTCTTACCTTCACGCTTCACTGTGGGTGTTCTTAGGATCATACACTCAAACCTTCGGCCTCATTACAGATGAGGACGACAGAGAGTACAGAGGACTGACCCAGGACTTTGTGGACTGGTGTCTGAGGAACCACTTCCTGATCAATGCGGGAAAGACCAAAGTAATGGTTGTGGATTTTCACAGACGTAGTCACCTCCTTCCACCAGTGAACATCCACGGAAGGGATATTGAGAGAGTGGACTTTTATAAGTACCTGGGTTTTTACCTCAACAATAGACTGGACTGGTCAGAAAACACTGGTGCACTTTACAGGAAAGGCCAGAGCAGACTGTACCTCCTTAGGAGACTGAGGTCGTTTGGAGTGCAGGGGGCGCTCCTGAGGACCTTTTTCCACACCATGGTGGCATCAGCTATCTTTTATGGAGTGGTCTGCTGGGGCAGCAGCATCTCAACTGTGGGCTTCTTCATTATTCACTGTTCCAAAAAAGCTCTGATTTAGATGCGCACCTCTGTGCTTCTTTAGTAAAGGAGTTTAGTGTGGCGTGTAGGAACAGAGACGACTGAGATGCAGTTCACTGCTTATTGTTCTCTGTGGAAATGTTCTGCTGCTTTCAGGTCATCCTGCAGCTCTTTTTGAGCGACTGCCAGCGTCTCTTACCTTCACCAGTCTGAGAGAAACCCTGCGTGAAGCTCCTGCCTGAGGAGATCAGTTGGGGTTCTATGAACTTTCCAATGTATACTATTGAAGCAGTTGTACTGGCAGGGATGTTTGAGGTTTTTGCTGGGGCTCTGTAGGTTTTTCTATTTGAGAGTTATTTAATAATGTTCTCCATGAGAACTTTAGGAAGCTCCTTCACCTTGACCATGAATGACATCAGGTGCAACAGCACAAGGACAGGTGCCGCCTACCCCATGCCAGGTACACCCCTTCATGGCAGTGACATTCCCCACTAAGAGTGGCAGTGCACCCTGCCACACTGCACACATTGTTCAGGATTGATTTGAGGAACGTGAGTTCAAGGTGTTGCCCCAGACCTCCAAATTCCCCAGATCTCAATCTGAGTGAGCATCTGCGGGATGTGCTGGAACAACAAGTCAGATCAGTGGTGGCTCCATCTCACAACTTACAGGACTTACAGGATTTGTTGCTGGAATCTTTGTGGGCACCTTCAGAGGTCTGTAGAGTCCATGTCTCAGTGAGTTGGAACTATTTTGGCACCATATGGAGGACCAACAACATATTAGAAATGTAGCTGTGATGTTTTGGCTCCTCAGTTCAAACATTTTAAAGATGTATTTTTTGCATTGAATCCACTTTTGAAAAGCGTTTTTGTTTCTCAAAGGCACCAAGCCTCTCAATTCACCAGGGTTAATAAATCAGACCGTAAACACATCTGTGTGCGAGTCTGCGGTTGTCAGTGTTTAGTAATTTGAGGCTGTGAAAGTGACAGTCTTTTCCACGTGTAAGTGTGTGTGGAGAATCTGATTTAGCTGGAAGGGAAACTCTGACTGACAGGTGTAGCATCAGGATCACACTCTGACATGGAGACCTCTGTGTGCACTGAGGTCTCATCAGTATGAAGATTTGATAACTCATAATGGTTCTGATAACTGATAATATTGGCCAATATGTGCGTTTATCTAGGATGTTTAGTAAATATTTAAAGTAAACTTGAAAGAGCCAAGTTAATTTTAGAGATCTGTAACTGACGTGCGTCTCATCTTGTTCAAAATCGTTTTTCTTCTCTTACCAAAATTTGGCTTCTGGGGGAAAACTCAGATTTTAATGGTCTCACAGATGGATTACCTCTTTTGTATCTGACTTCTTATCAATATCTGAGCTGAATAATATTTACATTAGAGAAGTGTAAGATCATTTAGGTGGATCATTCTACAGAATTAGTTCAAACTGTGACAACAGTAGAAAAACTATTTAAAACAATGAAATATTCAGATCTTAGATATTTACAAGAATTTTGTTCTAATCTATTTAAACCCAGGCATTTCTAGACATGGTGTTTATATTTAGCTTATTACTATCATTATTTATAGGGTACTCTCTATTGGGAGGAGTCTGTCCCGAACACTAACCCCTAAATTTACACTGTTTTTGTATGTTTTTTTTTTTTCCAATGATTAAGACTTTTTTTTTATTTTTGAATTTAATTTTCAAATAAAAAAATATATTTAAAATAATGCTGTCCCAAATTTTTATGTCACTATCAAAACAGAGTTTTAGGTGGAGTCTTATTTTAGCCACACCCCTGCATTTAACAGCAGGAAGTGAGGCTGCGTCCCTCATGTCCACATGATGAGCAGTTAGATCCCATTGTTTTGAAGTATCTAAAACGCTTATTTTTCTGGGTCACCAGGGGAGCTGGAGCCTATCCCAGTGGTCATTGGGCGGAAGGCAGGATACACCCTGGACAGGTCACCTGTCCATCGCAGGGCAACTACCGAAAGTCACAACTGAAACATCTGGTAAAGTTTGGTAGAGTTATGACTGTTTTGAAATATTCAGTCATTAGTTTTAATAAAACAAACATAATTAAGGTGTTGGTCACCCAGAGCAAAAGGATTTTAGTGTAAAGTCAGGAATCAGTGAGACGTCTGAAAGGTGTTTCAGTTCAGACTCTGAACCAGTTCAGTAGAATCATCCACACAGCTCTCTACATCTCAGATCATTTATCAGACTAGACTGAACTTCTTATAATGAAATGCTGAAGTTAATCTTCTTGCCTTGCTGTTCCTCTGTTACTTTAGCCTTTGGTCAACTTAGCTTAGTCATTTCCTAGATATTAGCAAATTCCTTAGCTTAGCCTTTAACTTCGCAGTTGGCCTCAACTCGGTTGCTGCCTTGCTCATTTTCCTTTAGCTTGTAGCATAGCTTAGCCTAGCCTAGCTGCCTTCAGTTTACATTGAGACTTTAGTTCTCCATCAGTCAGTCAGTCAGTCAGTCAGTCAGTTGGTTGGTCAGTCACATAGTCAGTCAGTTAGTCACTCTCTCAGTAAGTCAGTCAGTCAGTTACAATTTCAGTAAGTAAGTCATTCAGTTAGTCAGTCAGTCAGTCAGTTAAATAGTCAGTTAGTTACGATTCCAGTAAGTCAGTCAGTCACAGTCAGTCACTCTTTCGATAAGTCAACCAGTCGGTTGGTCTGTCACAGTCAGTCACTTAGTTACTCTTTCAGTGAGTCAGTTAATCAGTCAGTCACATAGTCAGTCAGTCAGTTACTCTTTCAGTAAGTCAATCAGTCAATCAGTCAGTCAGTTACTCTTTCAATAAGTCAACCAGTCGTTTGGTCAGTCACAGTAAGTTAGTCAGTTAGTTAGTTAGTTACTCTTTCAGTGAGTCAGTTAATCAGTCAGTCAGTCACATAGTCAGTCAGTCACAGTCAGTCAGTCACTCTTTCAATAAGTCAATCAGTCAGTCAGTCAGTTAGTTACGATATCAGTAAGTCAGTCAATCAGTCACACAGTCACTCAGTTAATCAATCCCATAGTCAGTGAGTCAGTACCATAGTCAGTATAACAGTTAGTAATCAGGCAGTATGGCAGTAGTTGGTCAGTCCATCACAATCAATCAATGAGGCAGTCAGTCAGTCAGTAACACAGTATATCAGTCAGTGAGTTGGTCAGTCAGTCAGTGAGTCAGTCACAGTCCATCAGTTAGTCAGACACACAGTCACTCAGTGAGGCATTCAATCAGTAAGACAGTGTATCAGTCAGTGAGTCGGTCAGTCTGAGACACATTCAGTGACTTTGGCAGTCAGTCAGTTAGAAACAGCGACTCTTGTAGGCTTGCCCACTAGACAGTCCAGCAAAAAGTGAAAAAAGAATCTTAAACTCAAATAAACAGCATAAACACAAAATATAAAACAAGCTGTTCAAGAAAATCTTTAAACTTAATCTTAAAATGTAAAGAGCACCATCACGGTCAGGAGCGCATGCCTTTGTGTGTACTGACCGTTTGTTTTATATCAGGTATCCCAATGCGGAACACCATCATGGTCAGGTATGTGTCCTCCAGCGGGCTGATGGTGGTCAAGCTGCGCTCCATGTGACGCCTCCGAACTTGCTGATTGGTGAGAACTTTGTAAAGCTGCTGCTGATTGACTGGAATTGGTTGGCTGGCTGGCTGATGATGAAGTACCGCCTGATTGGCCGAGTAAGGGTAAGGAACCCCTCGGTGGCCGGGATTGGCCATCCACTGCTGTCTGTCCCCTCTTTGCCGTCCGATCACGATAGCAGCTGGTTTTAGCCCCTCCATCTTGCCCTCACGTGATTGGCGGCCTCCTCTCTGACTCTCTTCTTCTCCATCCATCACTCCGTTCTGCCTCTCTCTCCTCCTCCTCTCCTCCTCCTCCGCCTCATCCTCCCCTTCCTTGTCCTCTGAGGCTGAAAAAAAACGCTTTGTATTTCCCAGCATCCTGTGCTGCTGAGCTATGTTACCAAACAATGTGGTCATCATGGTGACATAACATGGTGGCCACCACTTATGGACAGCAGCTCATCAGAAGGTAGACTGCAGAAAGAGAAGAGAAGGAAAAAGAGATGGGTTAGATTAGAGGAGTGAGGCTACTGGTTAAAGCTGCTACCAAACACATACATTGGCTATCTGAGATGAATCACTCAGACACATAATCAATCAATCAATCAATCAATCAATCAATATTGTGTGTGGTTCCATTGTGTAAAGGTCAGGGTAACATGGTGGCCATCCAGATGGCTGCCTGGGGTTTGATTCTGTGACTGGGTGAAAACACAATGATAAACCAATAAGAGTCCTTCAACAGGACTCTGATCACTGCCTTCGCCTGCTCTGTAACATGATTAAACTGCCTGCCAAATGCTGTAACCCTACATCAACAGCACTGTCTGAAAAGTTCAAGCAATAATTCATTAAAATAGTCAAATGTATAGTTTCCCCTTCTCACCCTAAAAGTGGTTGATCAGTCAAGACATGTTTGGTGTCAGAAGTTTGCTCCTTATTTTTGCTTTAGAGCTATGAGGCTAATGCTAAAAAGTATTTGAAGATTATACTCCACCAGTAATCTTGCAGCTGACTGGACAAACAAGAAAGGCCCATTTGACTGATATGCGATCAGAGATTGTTGTTTTAGTGTGAATTGTAGGATCAGATGATGTGGCGCTACAACAAAAACACACCCACTGTAAACAAAATAGTTTATCCTTCAGCAAACATTTCCGGATCTCTCATTTACAAGTGACTAGCAGCTTAGATTAGATTCATAAAGTCAGTGTGAACTGGAAACCATACTGCACTCTCAAGTGATGCAATTGCGAGTGAAACATGGTATCAGGGAGGGTCTCTGAGCTGAGCGCTCTCTCTCCTTGATGGGTGGGGAGGGGAACCATGATCCATATTATTTTGCTAAACATGTAATACAAGCTTCATGCCAGCTTAGGAGGGCATTGAACCCCCAACCCTCTGCTTGAAAGGACATTGGGCATCATTTCTATACAACGCTTTACATGCTAACTCAATCAAACTCAAGTGCAGCTGGTGCAGCTGGCTGCTGATCTGGAGATAAAGTGGTTTGTTAGTTTGTTTACTCAGACAACATGAAACATGAATATGGAAATGAGGTTCTGTCTTCTGAAATGCAGTGAGGTCTGTGTGTCTAACACTGAATGTACTTTGAGGAAGTTTAAGAAACCATCTTTAGTAAACAGACTAACCGACCGTCTACCCAGTGAAACCTCAGATAATTACTGTGAAACTGCGAGAGACTGAAAGGCTGGGAGGTGACAAAACACATTCTGATTCAACTCGGTTCATTTCAGGACAAACACACTGAAATATCTCTCTTATTATACTTCATAATTTTGAAAACTGATAGTGGTAACACCTTCAGGTGGCTGATATTACACTGATGTATGGCTCATATCAAGGCCTAAGCCAGTATTTGCTAATTGTCTGGATGTCTTCATATAAAAAAATTGTGCAAAAGCTTATGAAGTGTAATGTCTTACTATCTTATTATTGTCGTTTATTTTGAGCTTGACCTTTTTGAAAAGGGTTCTGTACAGCACCAAAAAAGGTTTTGCTATTGTTACGATGTCAAGCTTCGTTACGATGTCAAGCTGTTACGATAGAAGAACCCTTTTGGGTGCTACATAGAACCCTTTTCAAAAAAGTTTCAATATAGAACCATCTACAGCACATTCTCTGTCAATCTGAAGAACCATTTCACCATGCAGAGAACCCTGTAATCATGCAAATGGTTCTTTGAGTGTTCATGGTTCTATATAGAATCATTTTCCTTCCTAAAGAACCCTTAAAGAACCATGTTTAAGTGTGTAGCTGTTCAGTGTCAGTTGCTCTTTGTGAAGTATTGCCTTTAGACTTTTGCTCACTGAGCGTTTTTCCTGTTTTTATCTCAGGTTATTTGACCTTTTTTGTCCCTGGTTTGCTCTTTTGGATTCTCCCTTGGTCTTTGGTTTTGTAGTGTTTGTTCCTCCGGCCTTTGACTCTTGTTTGTTTATTTACTTTGTTCTCTGGTTCTCCATGTGTCTGTCTATTTCCCACGTGGTTCTGACCTGGCCTGGTTTAGTGACTACTCCTTTGGTTTGTCCGTTTGTTACTAAAACCCCCTTTTTTATTTCCGCGAGCGTCTAGTTCGTCTGCCTACCGGGACAGACTGGACTTGCCATTTGTAGATGGTCCCTAAGCCCTCAGCAGTTTGAGCAGCCCACAGAAACAAACATGTCTGAGTTTAAAAAGGCTTTAATTTCAAATGAAAACTAAGTGGGAGTTGCTTTCCGTCATTACAAATAGTGAAAATTTACACGTAATAAAATTTGTGCACCCATCGCTTGAAAGCTATGAAAGAAAGAATTAGGTGCCCATACCAATAAAAGCAAAATATATAATTAAAGCTTCTATTGATTGTATGTGGCTTGAATGATGTCTGGC
>NW_023494785.1:930000-947500 GCF_904425465.1 Colossoma macropomum
TTACTGTCCTGTCTCACACGCACAACTCAGAACATGCAGAAATTACAGAAAAAAAAGTTGCTTTTATGTGATTCTTTTACTGTGATAAGTTTGGCATCATAACAATAGAAGAACCCATTTTGGTTCAAAATAGAATCATATACAACACTTTCTCCATCAGTCTGAAGAACCATTTCACCATGCAGAGAACCATTTAAGCATGGGAACACTTCTTTGAAAGTTCATAGTTCTATATAGAGCCACGGTCTTTACTAAGGAACCCTTGAAGAACCAGGTTTAAGAGTGTAAATTCTACTTGTATGGTTTTAAATATCTATTCTTATTCGCTTTTCTTGTTGGTTTTGTAAGCGCATTCTTTCAATTTTATGCTTTTATCCTTTTCATTGGTTCATGTGCACTCTTATTTTATGGTGAGGATGAATTATTATTATTATTATTAGTAGTAGTAGTAGTAAAGTTGCTACCAGAGAACAGAGGATAGCTTAAGTGTTTAAAACCTAAACACCATAAGAGAGTTTTTGATTCTCTCTTGTAATGCTGGTGTTTATTTAAGGTCACGTTCCATTTTTATTTGTTCTCAAACAGGAGTACAGATGGTCTAAACACTGACATTACAGTATATACTGAAACAGTGTAGGCATTATCAGAATACAGCCGCAGCTAAGCTGCATCTAACCCTGCGCTTTACATTCAAATACAAGCAGCACAGACACTTTACTGTAAAACACAAACGACTACAGGACACTTCGGTTTAAACAACAGTCAAACTGAGCTGCTACATCATCTCCCCAAACCACAGACCACACCAACACTCATCTACAGAGGTGCTCCTCTCCCCCTGACTGGCCCTGTGTGGGAGAGATACTGACGAGTGACTTTGGTAAGAGAGAGAGGAAATAGAGCACTGGCCTATTTACGCTCTCTAGAGACCCAAATGAGAGAGAGAGAGAGAGAGAGAGAGAGAGAGAGAGAGAGAGAGAGAGAGAGAGAGAGAGAGAGAACATAGGACTTTTACCACAGACAGACACTTAAAGCGGTAACCACACCTAAGAACACAGAAACTCCAGAGAGAACACCAACAGCTCTGAGGTCTAATCTAGTAACAGGAACTAATACATTTGAATAATAAATATTTTCATTTTACACTGTATTGCAGTGTACTTTGACCCTGACCTTGGAGAGCTGCCTTCCTGCAGAGTTTAGTTCCAACCTGCATCTAATAAGCTGCCCTTAAATTTAATTTATCTGATCCAGCCAATCAGGGACTGGGGAGGAGGTTGATTAGCTAGAGAAGGTGTGGCAGACTGTGGTTGGAACTAAGCTCTTCAGGAAGGCAGATCTGCAAGACCAGGGTTCAAGACCACCTCTGTAATGTAACCAACAGCTGGGTGGTCTAAAATGGTGGTTCTCAAACTGATCCTCAGGGACTTCCAGATGTTTGATAATTTTTGCTCTGTCCTTATGTGTTTGGACCATCTGGGGGTCCCTAAACACTGATTTGAGAACCACAGGACTAAAGAAGTATAGCTAGATCAATCAGGTCTCAAATCACAAAGGAGACAACTGAAGTGAACTTCTAATACAAAGCATGTTGGACTGTAGAGCATTTTATTTTCCTGAGTGCTGAAGACACACTAGGCACAGTAGGGACTCAAAGGGGCCAAGCAAAGAGGGCAGCCTATACAGGGTCAACAGCTGTGGTTTCCTCCTAGTTAGGCTGTCTGGATGTGTAAAAAAATCTGAGAGATCCCCAAGAAAAGCGAGAATGGTGGGTAGGTTCCCAGGCGTCTGAGGCCAATGTATATTCTGAGCAACTGAAAGACATGAACAAGAAAAGGAGGTTATCTAAAAGGGAATGATGAAAGCATTTACAACCTGTCCAGTACATGGACAGAGCGTAAGGGGATGCTGCACTTATACACTGCAATACTGTTTTCTGTTCAATGAGGTGATGAAACTGGGGTTTCACTTGAGGTGTCAAGGCTCTGAGAATGAAGTGCTGTATGCAGTGCCAGGTGGAGGTGGTAATTAAAAAGCCTAAGGGTTAATAGTCTCACAGAGCCCTGAGAATGTGTGGGGACAACCATGAGAATTTTAGATATAGAATTCAGAACCATTGACCAATTGTGCTTGCACACACAGGAATCTGACCTTTGCATTTATCCCTTCATGCAGGGAAACACCCACAAACACACACTTGTGAATGCACACTCTAGGGGGCAGTAAGCACACATGCCCAGAGTGGTGGGCAGCCAGTTGGGTGCCTTGCTCAAAGGCACTTCAGTCATGTCCTGTTGGCTCAGAGAATCGAACCGGTAACCTTCCGGTTACATGGCTGGTACTCCATGTGGGGGCATAGATTTATTAGGGTAGGAACAAACTGAGAAAGAAGTTTATAAGATTAATCCTTTGCGCTAAAAGTTTCCCCCCAAAAAAACTCAAACTAAATATGTAGACGTGACTCCTGTGTGCAGAGAACACATTACATGCAGAAAAAGATGTATATTCCCTGTTGTAATGGAAAATCGTTCCATGAAACTAAACTATGCATTAACATTAGAAGATATCACTGGGCAAGTAGTAAACGTTTACCCCAAACAGGGCTGAGAGAGGGATAGGATGGGTTCCAAGATGGAGGGAATGGAAAGAGAGTGGGAGACTGGGATGAGAGGAGGGGGGAATGGGGTGAAGGGGAAGAATTCAATAAAAGAAGCAGGGAATCAGACGAATAAGGGTGATTGGGATGAATGGATAAAGCAGGAAAGGATAGGATGAAGGGATACAGAGGAAGGGGATTCGATGAGAGTGAAGGGGGTGGGATACATGGGGGTTTGGGTGAATGGATGAAGGGGAAGGGAATCAGATGAACAAGGGGGATTGGGATGAATGGATAAAGCAGTAAAGGATAGAATGAAGGGACACAGAAAGGAGATTTGATTAGAGTGAAGGGGATGGGATAAATGGGGGGGTTTGGGTGAATGGATGAAGGGGAAGGGATGGAATGAAAGGATGAAGCAAAAGGGGTTGGGCAAACGGTTGGGGTGGTATGAATGTGGTGTTTGGATGAAAGGGAGATTAGAGAAAACGGGAATGGGATGAGAGAGGGAAAGATTGAGATGCAAAGGGAAGGGTTGGGATGAACAATACCAACTGGGATGAAGAAGAAAGGGATGGGATGAAGGAATGAAGGGCACAGGATTTGATAAGAGGATGAGGGAATGGGATAACAAGGAAGGTTGGGATGAGTGATAGAGAATTGAAAGAGAGGAAGAGGGAGGGGTTAATAAGAGAGGAGGAGGGATTGAGATGAGAAAGGGGATACTTGAGATGGGGCTAAGAAGAAGAGGAGGGACTGAGATGAGAGGAAGAGGGATGAAGATGAGAGGAGGAAGTTGAGATGAGATTAGAGAGGGAGTGATTGTGATGAGAGGTTGACCAAGTTGAGAGGTAGAGAAATTGATATAAAGCGGGAATGACTGAGATCAGTGGGAGGGATTGAAGAAGTGAGATCAGAAGAACAGAGACTGAGATGGGAATGACTGGATTAGGACTGAAATACAACTCTTTGTTGATGTTGGATACACAGAAGAACCTTCAGTGCTCAAAGATGAAGCCAGACAGCCATGAGATCATTGCCTAAAATGAAATCCTCAGGAATTGATAAAATATTTAAAAATGTCTGGATTCTGAAGAAGATATGGTTAAACTGCTGACCAAAGTTTGTCAGTAAATCTAGAAAACTGCTAAATGGCTGGCAGATTAGTCCCAATACCAAAGACCGGGACCAGGAAGAATGTTTACATCATACAACTTCCCTAATCTCTCACACCAGCAAAACGACCAAGATCATTCAGTGCACCTAGCAAGGCAAGGCTGCCCGCTATCACCACATTTGTTCAACCTGTGTGCTGAACATATAGTAAGAGAGGCAGGACTGGAGGAAGATGATCAAGGATCTAAGATGGCTGGAAGAAACAAAATCAGAAAGGCTCTTATAAATAAAGTGAAAAATGGACCTCTAGCTATTATGAGAACTAAGTTTTTGCCTACAAACAAACAAATGCAATGCAAATGCATTCTTGACCAAATTGAACCTCACCTCACTCAATGCCCAGAAAACCAAATTGAAGCTGTTTGTAGAACATAAAAGAAGAACCAATTCATTGGAAAAATAAATTTGTGCTTGAAGCAGTTGAAGGTAAAAGAGGAAGAGGATAGATAGAAACAAGATGAATGGAGAGAATCAGAGGAATCATGAACCAGCTATTCAGAAGCCTGAAGAACCAAACAGAAGACAGCGCGCTCTAGAGAAACACTTTCCTTATGGTTAACATGAGTCTGATTAGACTAGATGGGTAATAATAATAATAATAATAATAATAATAATAATAATAATAATAATAATACCACCTTTCGTGTGTGTTTGATCATTAAACATTTGATCAGGTTTTATATCAGATTCTATCAGTGGACAGTGCTGCAGTGACCACATCCCTGTTGACTACCATCCACCAAGCACTGCAAATAAGCCCATTTCACCAACACACAAGAAAAAGACAGAAAACAAAAAAAAGATATTGTTTCTGTATATTTTTGCAAATTGAAATGCACATTTTTGTGAAGTTTACCTCAGAACAAATCCCACATAAGAGAACAATGGTGAGTCAGAATCTTCGTCAAAACTGCGTAAGTGGAGAAGAAATATTATTGCCTCTACGAACAGCAGAGCTGCTAAAATGCTAACACTGAGAGTGAAGTTCCCATAATTTACTTGAGTGCCCCTTGATTCTCATGCAGTAACCAAAGCAATATTTTTAACAATACATTCAAACTTACCTTGACTTGCTTGACAATTGGAGACAAAGACACCAGAACGTAGGCAATTTTTTACATGCAAACTTTGTTCAATTGGCAAAGCATATTATATAGTAACTGACTTTAGATTGGACACTAATCTAGGGCAGTAGCTTGTTTGCTTGCTACGTAATTTATTTATCTATAAGAATAATGTGTAAAAGGCAAAAACCAAGCTCAATTTCTGGACTTTGTTATGTCAAGATTGTCCATAACAGTTTTTCCCCACCCAGTCCTCAGGGCCCTCCAGACATTCCACATTTTTGCTCCAACCTAACTTGCAGTACAGCTGAAGGAAAGATGAAGATCATCTGGGGGCCCTGAGGACCAGGATAGGAATTTATTATGCTATTGTGTTTCCAATTTGCTCCTGATTGATTCCTTCTGATACTTCCAAATCTGCACAGAACTTCATCCTAAGCCTTCTGTTAGATTGGAACAGGTAAATTCTTCCCATCAATGGAGTTGTTAACATTGTCATAGAAGCTGTACAGAAATATGGGCTCATATTCAAAGCTTCTCAAAGTAGGAGTGTCGATCTAGGATCTGCTACTGTCAGTAAAGTCAGTAAATAAGAGAGGAATCTGATGGTAGATCTCCAGGACCAGGATTGGGTACCCCTGCTCTAGGTTGTACATGTTACCTCTAGATCAGTGTCCTCCAGCCCTGGTCCTTGATATCTACCTTCCTGCATAGTTTAGCTCCAACCTGTACCCAATAATCTGCCCTGCCCCCTTACTTGCCTCAAATACATCTGTTCCAGCCAATCATGCCCTTGGGAAGAGGTTGATTATCTGGAGCAGGTGTGGCAGATTGTGGTTAGAACTAGGCTCTGCAGGAAGGTCGATCTCCAGGACCAGAATTGGAGACTACTGCTCTAGGTGATGTCATTAGGAAACATATCAATTTTCATAGCTATCCTGGCAAAACAGTTTATTCAAAACTCTGTTGACAGGCTGACCAGCTGTGTGTCAGATATTCCTCACAAAATTTCCCACAACTTAAAAAAACTGAACTGCTGATTGTTGGTACTAAAACTCAAAGAAAGCTGCTTTGAGAATCTCAGTATCAAACCTGCAGTAGAAACCTGGGTGTGATCTTAGACTCTGAGCTCTGTTTGATCTGCATGTAAACAGTCACTAAATCAGCTTTTTATCATGTGAGAATCACTAAAGTTCAGCCTTTTCTCTCTCAGAGCGACGCAGAGAAACTTGCTGCTGCATTTGTTCAGCAGAGTTGATCACTGTAATGATCTTCTGACTGGCGAAAACAGTCCATCCTCTAGAACCCGTACAGAACACAGCAGCACGGATCCTCACAGCACCAACACAGAGAGCTCATATCACCCCGTTACACACTGCACTGACCGCCTGGGTCTGTTAGAGAGAGTTTAAAGCTCTGCTGCTGGTTTTCAAAGCTCTAAATGACCTTAAAGCTCCTGAATGTCTGTTTATGATCTCAGATCTGCAGATTCTGACCTTCTGAACTCCTTCAGTAAAACACAGAAAACGTGGAGAGACTCTTTCAGTTATTCTGCTTCTAAACTGTGGAGCTCAGTTCAGCTTTTATTAGACAGTCGAGCTCAGAGCTCACTTTTAATAAACACCTGAAAACGCAGCTCTTTAACTCAGAGCTTCATTAAACTCTACGGCTCTTTGGTCTTCATCTCTTTAATCTGATCTGTGTCACTGATTTTAAATTGGTACTCATAGTTCCTTCCATTTCTGTTGAGCTTTATCACCTGTCTGTAAAACACTTTGAGCTGCCACCTGCATGAAAAGTGCTCTATAAATGCAATTAATATTGTAATTAAAAGATTATTATCTACTGCCTATTTGAATCTCTGTTCATTCCTGATAGTGGAGTCATAATCGCACAGTTTAGAAGTTTACTAAATAGGATTAAACAGAGGAAAGAAATAAGCTAGTGATGTTAAAGTCTATCAAAGATCTGGAACTACTGGTTTTGCTGGACATATAGAGAATATTATTGATATAGTAGGTATGATGTTTAATATAAACATATGGCATATAGCTTTGGAAGATTAAGAAGCATACCATTTCAACATCCAGTCCCTATTTTCTTTACATCTTTTTACAACCCCAAATCAGAAAAAGCTGGTACAGTATGGAAAATGCAAACAAACAAACAAAAAAAAAAGAAAACAGTGAGTTCTAAAATTGACTTGTATTTCATTGCAGACAGGACACTGACATTTTGTCTGGTCCATCTTCTATTGGAAATATCCATTCCTGCCATTCAGGCCTGCAGCACACTCCAGAAAAAGGTGGGACGGGGGCATTTTAGGGCCAGTAATGAGGTAAAATAATTAAATAATGATGTAATTTGAAACAGGTCATGCCAACAGGTGACTGTAGTCATGATTTGATAAACAGTATCCAGGAAAGACAGAGTTCTTTAGAAGCAAAGATGGGCAGAGGATCGGCAGTTTGCCAACAAATGTATGAAAAAAAATGATTGAAATGTTTAAGAACAATATTCCTCAAAGAAAGACAGGAAGAGATTTGGATATTTCACTCTCTATGGTACATAATTCAAAAATTTAAGGAATCTGGAATTTTACTGCATAAAGGGCGCGACCCTAAGCTGACTAACTGAGCCGTCCACTCCTTCGGACAGCATAGCAACAAGAGCCATCATTCATCTATAAACAATATAACCACACAAACTCAGGATTACTCTGGCAAACCTTTGTCAAGCACTACAATACATAGTTACATCCACAAATGCCAGTTAAATATTCGCGGTGTGAAAAAGAAGCCTGCATATTTCAACAAGACAATGCAAAACCACATTCTGCACACATTACAGAGGCACGGCTGTGGAAGGAGAGGGTGCTTGTGCTGGACTGGCCTGCCTGCAGCCCTGATATTTCCCCAATAAAGAATGTGCAGCGCATTTTAAAAAACACAAAATGCGACAACAAAGACTCTGCACTGTCGCACACCTTAAAACTTGCTTTTAGGAAGAATGGGACAAAAATAACCCCCAAAATGGTTCATCACTTGGTCTGTAAACGTCTTAGTGTTGTGAAAAGGAATGACAACAATACAAACTGGTAAATGCTTTACTGTCCAAACATGTTACAAGAATCAAATTTGAAATGTTTATTTTGAAAAAAATGTCGAGGTAAAACATCAAATAATGTGCTGTTGTATTGTTTTCAGTGTAATACAGGTCAAAAACAATTTACAAATGACTGTTTTCAGTTTTAAATTTAACCTACAATCCCATTTTTTCTGATTTAGGGTTATAATGTAACATCTGTAATTTGGCTGGGCTGATATGTAGTTATTTTCTGGTGACAATAGCAGCGTTCCTAAAACGTAACCTTGTGGTACACCATGCTTTACTTTTGAGAACGCTTGTTTTACACATTGATAGTGGTCAGTCAGGTAGTTATCTTCTGCTCTGCTGTGGACTTCCAAGTTTGCAGTTTGACAAATTGTCACTGTCAGTGCCTGAGGCTCCTCACCTCACCTCCAGAAGTTCCTGTCACAGCACAACTATCATTTTCTGTGCTTACCTGATCTGTATGTTTAGTCATTGTCAAGCTGTGTATGTCCAGATGTTTTTTTCTGCTGTCAAAAGAAAATGCATCTCTATTTCTATTATGAAAAATAAAATTAAAATCATTTAATTTCTGTCAACCTAATTCCATTTATAATACACAAGATCATTGTTGAAGCTTATTAGGTACAAAATGAATGGTTTAATAATGCCAAACTTTTGTGCTAATTATTGCTCATCCCCTTTTCTGTATGTTTTTCGCTGAAGAAATATTTACATTCAATTGAAAAATATTCAGTAATTCAGATAAAACATTTTCACATCACTGTAGTTTAAACGCACATGTACTAGGCTGACCTTAGCAGTAGTTAAATTACATAATAGATATTTTTAGCTAACAGTTCCAACATTCACGGCCAGTTTGACACCAATTCAGTCTTCCCATCGACTAAAATAGATTTTTAAATACAGTGACCACAAATGGATCCAGTACATGTTCTATCTTTTGCTCAATAATGCTTTGTATCCCAAAGGGCAGAAACCAGCTCAATTTTAAATCTTCATTCAATCATGAAACATGTCTGTCGCTTTACAAAGCAAAGAGTCCTGCTCTGCCTGCAAGCTGCATATTATGGTGACACTTTATTCTGAGTTGTTTAGAGTGACCGTAGATGCTGTGTAGACACTCCAGACCCCTAATCTCTAGCACTCTCGACACATTTCACCAGCTGGTTAACAATTTGAGCGTCTGTAGATGATCTATAGAGGACTCTCAAAATAAAGTGTGACCCACATTACATATGACGCCTCTGTTATTATAAGCACCAGCTTCAACTGAGGATCTATTTCCTGATCTTTACAAGTTTAAGCTTAAAATGTCTCATGTGGGTCCTATAAAAATAAAGTCTATGGGTCATTCTCCATTCGGAGTGGGAATTCAGGTGGATTTCATTCCAAAACGAAATAATCTTAATATGTCCATTAACATTTATTATCATATATGCAATAAAACATATATTCCAAACATATTTTACAGTCACTGGGGTTGTATGAATATGGTGTAACACCAGTGACGGTGACTCCAGTGACATTCTGCTTAAAACTGAGGATTTTGTAAATTGGCCGACTCATTGGTGGTCAGTTGCGAAACTATTTAAAAAACAGTAATGAAAGTGATGTCATTATTATGACAAAATTTTAATTTCCCAGCCATTAAAGCACATAATACATAGAAGTTATGTGTTGCCTGATAAACAAAATGATTAATAAATTAATGAAATAGTGATTCAGGTTTTGCCATAATTTGAAAATACCTGTTGCCTTTACATTGTGTGTAAATTTCATGGTGAATGGACCAAAAGAAACGACCCAAAACGACTTGGAAAAAGTCCGGTTCCATTGATTTACATTACAGGTATGTTTTTAAAGTAGGTTTTTTCCTTTTCCTGTAAAGTTACTATTTTGGAGATACGAGGTTTTGTTCCGACAACACTGATGAGTTCTTATGTAGTGTAATGTTAATGATGAAAAGTAAACATGAATCTGCTTTATACAAATTCCTGAATTAAACCTCTTAAAAATATTTTATATTAAAAATCGTTTCTCAAATGTTGAAAATTGGTTTTGTGATTAGCTACAGATGCAGAGTGACTATGAAACAGGATAAAAAAGAAAAACCAGAGAAATTAAAGTAAGTGTTATTTAATCTTAGGTCGACTGTGTAAATGTACATACTGACTTTGAGCTGTGACTAATAATTAATATATCTTAAGCATCTTTTTAAGCCCTGCAACCTGCGTGACATGGTTTCCCCTCCAAATAGAGTCTGAACCCTATAGTTTCATTTCAAAATCAAGAAGCAGCCCACATGGGGCATCATGTCATCAAAAAACCTTCCACTTTTATGATAAAGGATTTAACTGAATATTGGGTAAAGGACGGTTTGAGTCATTTTAGAAAAAAAGGGCTGTTTTATTTATTCTTCCACCTTTGGATGTTTTATAGAGCACTGCTTTGCCAATGTGTGCCATCCTTTCCTGTGTGTTCTCAAGGTCTTTCCCACGTCTCTTTTTTCCCCTCTAGTGGGACCAGAAGAAATGGTCAGATGAACTGAGCATTCCTCTGGACTGTAGCACCACTAATTTCCCCCCTCTCTCTCTCTCGTTCTCTCTCTCTCACCTCTGTCTTACTTTCAACATCTCCTCTGTATCTCCAGAACATTTTCAAATGCCTGCTATGCCCTGCCTTTTCTGCTTCCATCGCTCCGTTACAGTATCTCGCTGACTCTCTCTCTCTGACTCTCTCTCTCTCTCTTTCTCTCTGACTCTCTCTATGTAGGACAGAGTATGGATATAGATATTTTCAGTGAATGGGTCCCCAGAAAATTTAATTGGAGAACTTCCAAGGAACAGATTGTCCCACTTTTGTGCCCCATAAAAAAAAGTGGAACGGCCAAGTCCTGTCCTCTCCCCTTCCCGCTCGCTCGCTCTGTCTCTCTCTGCCAATTACTTCATTCATTCAAGAAAAAACAGGCTAAATGATGGACACACAATGGGGTGTCTTACCCAAACCCCAAATAAAAATATAGGAAGTCGTTTAATATGAACATGTCATTACTTCCTTCATCCTATAGGTGGCACTGTCGGTGTATAGGAACAGTGGTACATTCCAAACCACCTGGACCACAGAGGGTTGGTTTGAGCTCCTTACGCTAAACTAACACAATGGTACAGTCGGGCTTACCCTACAGGTAAAATGTGGAATGGTGTGATCCGGTTCCTCCAGGCATTCAGAGCCAACTCAGAGAAAACCATTTAACCCCCCCTCCCCTCCCCCCATGGGCATGCTCTATCCATAATAATGGAAATGTGCAGCGTCAGGTACCAACAAACTTCTCATCCAATACACACATTATACTGGCTTTCACACACACCCGGGCTTACAAAGGAAGGAGGGGGTCCAATTAGTTCCAGGCTGCTCCAGACGAGACTCTAACAAGCAAAAAGCTGCAGAACGTTTAAAATGCAAAACACCAGCAAGTCCTGCTCCCACAGGAGGGAAGATGCATCTCTGCTCCATACAAATAAACAAAACTTAAAACTGACCAAACGGGGCGAGTTCACTAAACTATAAATCTTAGTAAATAATGAAAAACAATCGATGTGAGAAAAGAACGCATGAGTTCTGAGAATGTGTGCATTATTAAATCAATGTAGCCTCTGAAAAATTAGATAATTAACTAAAGAGTTTAAATGTAACTAGAAACGTGCAGTTCCTGAAGGAAACACAGAATGCTTGCATGGCTTAAATGGTTCCCACTTCCTGCTAGGTTGTTGCTATGGTATCCCAGGTGGTTGCTAAATTGTTGCTAGGGTCATGGTATGTGGGGTGTTTTATTTAGTTGTTCGTAAGGAGTTTCCAAGTGGTAGCTACATGTTGGTGAAAATGAATAAGACTATGGGAGAAACGAGGGATGGGGAAAAAAATAAAAATAAAGACAAACAGATGAGTGCGGGTCAGAACAGCATTGAATTTGTACTTGGGGGCCTGCCCTGAGATAGTGTATGTGAAACTAGAAGATGGTCATGCAATTTTTCACCCCATTCATTTCTATGGGAAACAATTCTGGATTTAAAGATTGTATGAATACGTCCAATCAAAAAGCTGCATACAAGCCTAAATCACACAGTTAGATGGGACAATCTGGAGCTGGAACGGTGTTGATATCTCGAAAAGTGCGGGATGAGTTACACGGCAAAAATCCAACAGAAGAAACATAAAACGAACAATATAGTTGCGCGTTGCAAAGCACCATAATTAGGCAATTATCGGAAGAAGTCCCAATTTAGGAAGGGTCTTGGGAAGCTCGCTAATTAAAGATCATTCTTAAGAAAAGATAATGAAGTAGTTTCTTTGTTAAATGCGCTTAAGATCATTTAAATGTGTTGTTCTCAGTGAAACCCACAAGTTTAGAGCAGAAACACACAGTAAAGTGTTCAGAGCAGGGCTACTGAGGTGCACTCCTAAAATCACAGGTGCCAGAAAGGGTTCTCTAGAGTGATGCCATGGCAGAACCACTTTCCAGTCCCCAAGGAACCTTTTAAAGGATACCATTAAAGAACCAGTTTCCCCAAATGAGATGTGCAAGTGAAGAACCTTAAAGTTAAAAAACCTCCAAATAAAGGTTCTTAAGCAGTGCCAATGTCTCCCTGTCTCACCTCTGCCCCTTTTCGTTTCCTTGCGATGTGATCTTGTTTTGGTTTCTCTGGCTCCTCCATGTCCTGACCTGTCATTAGTGTTCTCACCTGTGTGTTGTTTCTTAGCCTTCTTTTCCCACATGTTTCTACTCTAGTCTCTGAGTATAAGTAGCCCTTTGTTTCAGTGTTCCTTTGTCCAGCCCACAAGTTCCCAACCCTGGTCCTGGAGTACCCCCTGTCCTGCAAGTTAAGCAGATAACTTAGGCTCTTGAAATACGAGGATAACATAAGCCCAAAGTCAAGCCTGTCCAATAGGAAAAGACCTGAGGGACATTCCTATTGGACAGGCTTGACTTTGGGCTTATGTTATCTGGCTAAACTGAGAATCCTGCTTTGTGAAACACACCATCAGCTAAGAGGCTGATGAGATGGATCAGGCGTGTTGGGAGCAGGGATAACACTCCAGGACCAGGGCTGGGAACCACTGGTCTAGTCTTACATGTTCCTTGATGTTTTTGCCTGCTGTTTGTTTGCCTCACTGAGTCTTTGGTTTGTTTGTAGGTTTTAAGAAACATCCTGACGGAGGTCTGCACTCCTGCGGGACAAAGCACGCATGAAGAGAAATCCTGCAAATTAACGAACAGCCTAAATAAAGTAGAATGATTGAATGATAACAGTGAAACAATTAAAATAGTCATTCTAAAGAGCTGTGAAGCAGCTGATCACGTGAACAACATGCAGATTCTTGTATCTTACAGAGACGGCGGAGCCTTCAGTCTGACGGCCACAGCTGCCCAGCAAAACACCAAAAATAACCGCTCTGTGGTTTAATTCCTGCTGTGTTTAAATGGTGAATAAACGGTGTTTGGTGAAGTTACTCACAGCGAGTCTGATGACCACGACTGCCGTGTTATTCCCAGCAAAGAATAATTTGTTTGTGAACAGACTGTCAGATATTGGATATCAGTTCACCTTGATGGAACTATGCAGGCGAGAGCGGGACAACACATTTCGGTTATGGGGGAGAGTGGGACAAATGATTCCGATTCTCTGCAGGAGCAGGATGAAATCTTGCGGGAACGGGTGGGATTGGGACTGAAAAAAAAGGTCCTGTGCTGATCTCTATATCCTGCTTTCAACACCTCCCACCATGACAACCAGAGGTCTTCAAATCTGAACCTTGAGTTCAGTTTCCAGACCTGGATTTTGGAATCACTGGTCGGTATGACTCCAGGGGCTCCTTCAGTCTCAGAACACTGCACCGTTTGCTACGGTTTCTGAGTTAAATGAAACGTTTTGGTGAAACGGTGTACAGTGGGCTTTGAGGTGTACTGTCTCTGGTTTGATGGGCGTGTCAGAGATGTTACCCAATCAGCAGTGACGTCTATAAGAACTCCACTGTATTAAAAAAGCAGCACACACAATAGATTCCCCTACAAATCCGGCCACTGCAGCTCAGTGTACGTGACTATTGAAGACGAGTCATAAGCTATTTTTTCATTTTAAATTATTGTATGTGTAAATTTCCACAAACACTCATTATGCCATGTTTTTCAAACCATTTGAACTTTATGTAGTTGTTTGTATAATTAGCTTCATTCACGTATTTAAACCCCTTTCATCAGGCTTTGAACAATTCTTCGAAAAGAACGTCAAGAACGGCCTTCTCAGCTGCCCAAGTTGCAACGCACAACACAACGGAGTTCAATGCACCACCGTTTCTGTTTCAGGAAATGTTTTGCTGTGTTTTGTTGGGGCTGAACGCAGCCAAGGTGGCCAATCAGTTACCTCAACAGTTGATTACATAATGCAGGACAGGGAACAAGATTCAAGATATCTTCTAGAAGTGTACATTCAAGCAAGGAACCATTTAGGAGCCTCATGTGTTTGAAGAATAAAATCACACAAACGAAAAAGGATTTACGTCTATAATAATCTAACATTATCACTAAATACATGGGGTAGCTCCACACTGGCCATCACACAGGGCTCTGTGTGCTTACACAACTTACATGAGTGCATATTACCTCTTTTATTTTGCTCAAGTTACTGCTTAGAACTGAGTTTGGAACACATTAAATCTGTATTGGTCTCAACAGCTGATACTCAGAGTAATTAATGACAGATTGCACATGATAAACAAACACTGACTTCAAACATCTACGCTAAGAGCTGATCCATTGATCTGCTGCTGTAAATGGGATTCTTGAGTTTAACCAACCTGAGGACAGCTGGCCGCTCGCCAAATCACACAAACATTTTTAATTAAACCCAAATGCTTATATTATATTAACAGTGCCAGAGTTTTAATAAGTCACAAAGAGACTTGCTTGCTAAACAGTTTGCAACGGCTCCGCGGAGCGATTACGCAACTCAACATTACAGATAATTACAGCTCTGCGGTGTCATACAGTGCTAAGCTTTAATCAGTGCGAACATTCCGCTATTATCTAAGACCACCAGAATGAGGAACTGTGAAAAAGAGATTTGACTATAATGGACCTCACAGAATGTAGAGGTTCTGTACCAATGTCAGGGTCCTTCCTAGAACCTTTACATCATGTGGAGGTTATTTAAACTTTACATGGCTCTTCATGCTCACACATCTTACTTAGAAAAATGGTTTTCCAAAAAAAACATCAATGGAAAGGTTCTTTAGGGAACCAAGCGTGGTTCTTCTATGGCAGGAGTGATCATTCTTGCACCTGGAGATCTACCAGCCTGCAGAGTTTAGCTCCAGCCCTAACCTAACACACCTGATCCAGGTATTGGAGATCCATAGGGGTGTCTGAGCATTAGAGCCAGGTGTGTTGGATCTGAACTCTCCAGGGTGGTAGACCTCCAGGACCAGGATTGAGCACCCCCGTTCTATAGGGTCACCCAAAGAACAGTTGTGTGATTGACTGTGCTAGCTATTATACAGTGGTTTCCACAGCAGTCATACCACTGACCATATATCCACATGACCTCAGAACCATTAGTTCTCAAATGGTTGTTCTCTACCCGGAACCTGATGTCTTTGAGGATGTGATCTGCATAACAGCCCTTAATCATCAAATTCACATAGATCATGTACTACCTTTGTGTCAGGTAGGGACTCACGAGAAGGGCTTGGATTCAGGGGCAGGTTTAATACAGCAAACTCACAATCCTGTACAGGCAGGGTCAATTCCAGGTCATCACATACAGATCCAGTGAGCTCATAGCAGAAACACAAATCAACACTCATAAACCAGAAAACAAAGCAAAAGTCCAAAACCAGGAAAGCAGAACCAGAAACAGAGCACTCAGAATCACTTAGCATAGCTAGAACAAGGCTTAGAACATGTGCTTATATACAAAATGGCCACTCCTAGTGGTCAGGTGACATAACTACGCTAGAATTCAGCAGATAGTGACCTCTGTAGCTGAGGAGGTGAAACTGCAGCAGTGGACCTGACACTGCAAATAACCAATCAGCTTCAGTGCGTAAAGTCAAGCGCCTGCCTACCAGCGCCTCATTTACATATCTAATTCATGCAGATGTTTCTGTAAGAAGCCAATAAAATGACAGGATTCAGTGACTTGTGAGCCAATGGCTGTGCTAGCAGACAGAGTTTGAGGTGGAGCAGTGTGTGCACTGCGCCCCCTACTGACCAAACTTTATAGTGTTAAAATTACAACCACTGAAAAGAATAAAACTGTCTGTATTTATCACCATAAAGAACTGAGATATTCTCCTGCATCCTAATATTCAGTTTACTATCTAGAACCTCTTACACTGTTTTAGTACTTACCATCATTTTGAAAAATATTAACACAGTACTGTGAAGTTTGTTCCACATACATATCCAGTTAATATCTAGAACCTGTCAATTCTGTGTAGTTTAAGATGTTTTGGAACTCATTATGAGGAGTTTTACCACACTGGTTAATACCTAGAACCTAGGGGAATGTAGAAGAAAGAATTCTTTTTATTTTTCCTTCCTTTTATTAATGTTTAGACCTTCTATTTTTTCTTTTTTCTGTATTTTATTCACCTTCATCATTGTAAAAGTATAATGCTTATTATTATTATTATTATTATTATTATTATTAGACAAAAACAGCATATCACACAAACACAAAAAAAACATATAAAGCATATTATCACTCAGAGAAGTCGGAGCTCCTGAAACCCTGATTTCCAGGTGGGAATTATGAGTTTGAGGGATGTTTAAATGGATTTTTCCCAGTTCCCACTTGGTCGTGACTGCAGCATATGTGTGGACTGGAATGACTTCGCTTTAAAGGGAATTATGTGATTAAACCAGGACAGAAAACCAAAGGCAAGTGTCCTTGCAGAATCCCAGCCAATCACACACACTGCTAAATCTAAACGCTTCGCCTGCAGACAGAACAAATAAACACCAGATGCCCTGGAAGGATCTTCTAAATACCCAGTCCAGGAGGGACACACAGCCAAATACAAACACAGGACAGCTACCAGTTACTGAGCCTAAACAGTATGAACATAAAGCAGGGATGACCAATCATATCGAATCATATCGAATCATATCGTATTTATACATATTCAGAAAAGGGAACATCATTGATTACAGTGATATACTGCTGTACTGCATTTAAAAACAGTACAATATGTCATTAGTATAATCAAATATTACAGTATGAATCCTGTAAATATGAACTACAGTAGCTCTGCTGCAGTAAGTTACTGCACATTTACAGGTTTTTTCCTTTTTACGGTACAAGGTATGTGACCAAAACGACAAGAGTTACACCACATATTATAACACGATTATACTTTTGATATTGGGTCAGGAATGTAATGCACCATGAAACAACACGAGTTTAAAAAAATGAAATCTTAACATCATTTAACACCGAGAAGAAAACAAAAATCAGAGAGTGAATTACTAAACACTCCAGTGTTTACAGTG